>NW_010392753.1:0-229 GCF_000710305.1 Buceros rhinoceros silvestris
CAGGAGGAAAAACCTGGTGCTGGCTCTGCCCAGGGGATCCTACTCCATCTCTCCCATACGGCCAGGCCGGGTTTTGCTGGGTCCTGGCAGGAGGGAAAACCCGGTGCTGGCTCTGCCTGAGGGATCCTGTTCCATCTCTCCCATACAGCCAGGCCAGGTTTTGCCAGAGCCCAGCAGGAAGGAAAACCCGGTACTGGCTCTGCCCGGGTGATCCCGCTCCTCTCCTGCG
>NW_010392754.1:0-901 GCF_000710305.1 Buceros rhinoceros silvestris
CCAGTGGGGTAGAGGCAAAGTGCCGGCTCTGGGGCACCCACAGTGCAGGTGCTGCTCACCCTGGCATGGGCTCAGGGGTGTGGCCATGGGTGGGGGCTTTGCCCCCATCTCTGACCCAAGGACCCCCCGGCCAGCGCTTGCAGGAGTCTTAGAAATGCCAGGGCAGGATGGGGACTGGGCAGGGGAGGCGTGTGGCTGCAAGAAGGTGGCAAGGGACCATCCAGGTGTGGGCATGGGTCCCAGCACTGGGACAGCGGGGTGGCCGAGGTCTCTCTTTCTCCAGGGACGTGTTTTGGGGTGATGCAGAGCACCGTGGTCCCCCCGCCATGACCACTCTGCCCTTCTTGGGGAGGAACGAGGCTGGAGGGACGCTCTGAGCCCAGCTCACCCCAGCACCCAGGGAGCAAAGCAGGGACAATCCCAGGATCTCTGTTCTCTGCGCAGAGCCTGTCCCACTTGGGTGCCCTGTGCCGCCCCATGCCGGGGACGCTGTGCCCCCCTCCAGCCCCAGATGCTCCCAGAGAGCTGCTGGGGACAGGAGCTGGGGCTCCATCTCTTGCCAGGCTCAGCCCTCCCCGTGCCAGCCTGACCTTTTCCACGGGTACGTGCTGCCCCCAAGCCTGAGATATGTTTATTTAGAAAAGAAAAAAAAAAAAGCGAGATTGAGAGGGAGAAAAGGCCTCCGCGAGCCCTGTGAAGCAACAAGATTAACGACGTGGTTAAAGGGAAACTCTCCAGCCATCGCTCAGCTGGGGAAATGTTTTCCAGACGCGGCTCTCCGACCTTTCCCTGCTTCCTCCCCACGAAGGAAAATCCCTCGGGATGTGGGGTGCAGGCAGCGCCGGCTGGGTGCCCAGCCCCAGCCCCTCCTGCCCCCGTGGGGGCTCGCCGTGGGGGGGTG
>NW_010392754.1:1106-1615 GCF_000710305.1 Buceros rhinoceros silvestris
GGATTTCACCGTGTGCAAACAAGTGCAGAGCAGAGCCCTGCGCCCTGGCCCGCTGCCGGCCCTGCTCCTGCGCTAAGCATCCCAGCACTGCTCATCCCAGCACTGCTCATCCCAGCACCATTCATCCCACTGCCTGCTGGCCATGCCACCCAGGACACCACCATCCTGCCCCGTCTGGTCCCACCTGGTCCCCAAGCCCACGAGATCCGCAGGGTCTGGGTGGTGTGGGGACAGCAGGATCTGTGGGGTAGAGGGAGCTGGGCAGCCCCCCTCCCCTCCTGCTCTTTCCCAGCGTGGGCGGCAGCGCAGCCCCTTCCGCTCCCCGCAGTCCCTGCTGAGGGATCGTGCCCCCGCCGAGGCCATCGCCCTGAGGAGGGGACGAATGGGAACCTCATGGTGAAGCCTCCAGAAATAGAAAAGCCTTTGGGAAAGGCGGCTTCCCCGTGGGCTGGGAAAGCGGAAGCGACATCTCAGCTGCGTCCGCAGCCGGCTGCTTCCCACACCCGCGA
>NW_010392754.1:1860-2283 GCF_000710305.1 Buceros rhinoceros silvestris
CAGCCCGGGAATTTTGACAACTGGTGCCCGAGGAGGCTCCCACGTGGCGGCGCAGCCCACGGGCATCTCTCCTCGTCCTCCCAATAAGCTTCCAAGGGCCCCGAGATGGGTCTTGCCGGGCTCAGCCGGGACACCCAGTGATGACCCAGCGAGCTCCTGACACCCGCCGTGTCCCCGCTCCCCTCCGCAGCTGGAGAGCTACATCCAGACAGGCATGAGGCCGGAGATGGCGGAGCTGCGGCAGACGGTGGTAGAGCGCGGTGGGCAGCGCGGCGGGCAGCGCGGCTTCACTGCTGCTCAAAGCGGGGCGATGCCCCGAGGTGACACCGGAGGGGCCGGGATTGTGCGCCAGGATGCCCGGTGACACCGGGGATGCAGCGTGGCTGTGGCCATACCACCGACGATCCCCTCCGGGGCTCAACC
>NW_010392754.1:2635-2948 GCF_000710305.1 Buceros rhinoceros silvestris
CTGTGCTTCGGGGGGTGGCTTGAGCCCCTCCAGGAGCTGGCTGGGTTCCTGGAGGGTTGCACAGCCCCGACACAGCCCCTTGGGCTTTGGTTTCCCCTTGCTAAGCACGTCCCCGGGGTGCACATGGTGGGTGCAGGAGGGGACTGGGACAGCTCTGGGTGCCGGGGCACTGCAGCTGAGGCTGCGTCCTCTCCGCCACCCACTCCCTGCCCCGCAGAGCCCTCCCCGTCACCGCTGCTCCCCCTTTCAGCATGCTGGAGGTGCGGGTGCTGGAGATGGAGACGAAGAACCAGGCAGAGCTGGCCGGGGCCCG
>NW_010392755.1:0-17649 GCF_000710305.1 Buceros rhinoceros silvestris
CCAGCTCATCGTCCCCATGGAGCAGACCAGCTCTTGCTGTTGCCTGGCAGCCTGCACTTCATGAATAATAGCTATGCAAGAATCTCGGATGTTACCGTGTCCTTCATGTGCTCGTGTTACAGGTGAATCCATGTTACCTGTTACCCTGCTGCCCCGCTGCAACCAAGAAATGGAACTGCTGCCAGGACAGGTGACAGCACAAACCAGGTGATGTATTGTGATGCAAGCGGTGACGGGGCTGAGTTCTTCCAAACCACGCTGTCTGCCTCTAACAACAACTTGCTGCTCATGTACCTGCTTTCACGTACCACTTCTCTTCGTATCATCGCTTCTTAAAGAAACTCAAGCAGGGAAACCGTATCATCAAGACCGTGTGTGATGAGGCTGGGTTTCTAGTGCGGGGAGAATTCCAGGGGGCTTTGCAGAAGGGACTAGCACACGCGTGTCCTCTCTTCCCTTAGACATACTCCTCCGTATGGACGGACCTAAGTGAAACAAGGTATGAATGGGAAGTAGAAGTCTGCTACATCTGTTTGTTTTTTAAAAAAACACTGCGGCAGGATATTCCTGTTCTTATCATTCTGCCAAGTACTCAGCGGTCGTAAACAAATCATTTTTGCATCTATTTGGGTTAATAGAAATTAGCTGTTTAGTAAAGACTCATTAAATTGAATTAATGAGTAGCCTTGTTTTGTTTGGTTTTTTTTTTCCCCTCAATGGGTCAATCAATATTATGTTCCTCGCTGTCCAGCTTTTGTGTTTAAGTCAGCTTGGCCACCCGCTGGCAGATTTCTGCTTCAGAGACTCTCTGAAGTCTTGCCCTCCTTTTGACTCCTTGATAAAAACACATGATCCAAGAGGTGCCGAACCAGCAGGCCCTTTTTCCTTAAATAGTAAAAGAGGAGTCAAGAGCTGCGAGAGAGCCTTACTAAGTTCCTCTTTGCAACTGAGATTGCATGTTCTTAAAAACGTGTGTTTTGAGGGGAAAGGTTCTGCTTTTCAGTGCTGTAATAAAGCCTACCAGGAAGGATCATGTGTCTTTTCATAATCTTGGGGCGGGGTGGTAACACATTAGCCTCTTTATCTCTATTCCCTTTAACTTGTACATTTATTTTTGTTTTGTGGACAGGCAAAATGAATAGCAAGTTTGATTTCAAGAGCATCATTTCAAGTCAGTCGTCTGTTATGGGTGACCTCCACAGACTTCTTCGCCAGGGAGAATATGCTCCTTTTACCTGTGCTCCCATTTTTGAGAGCAAGTTTGTCCAGGTAAGAAGTCATTCAAATGAAATCATTTGACATGCTCAGGATAAAATTGCTTGCAATGATTCACCCTCTTTTAATCCTTCAGCTCAACAGGGTACTCCTCATTCATTTATTCTCGCTATTCTTATTCTCTGGTTACTACACACATGCGGGGGTTTATCATCTCCTATAGACTTACTCTGCTCATGCTTTAAAGGCATGTCCAGAAACCCAGCAACAGCAACGCTGCGAATTAGAGGAGGACAAATAGTGATGTTTTCACCCTTCCTTGTCAGCCCCTGCTCCTTTTGCAGCAACAGCTGCGACTGTTCTAGCCATTTTCTGGTTCTGTGCTATCTCACTAAGATTTTTAGCCATCAGCATCGGTTCAATCCAGCCTAAACGGCAGCCAGCCTTTCCCAGGAATCTCCCCACACTTGCAGCTTCCAGTATCCTTGCAGGCGATATCACTATTACAGAGCTACGAGTCTCTGCTTTGAAGGGACCTCACGATTTATCCCTGCTTTATTTACCAGACCTCATTTACTCTCAAGGTGGCTGTTGCAGTAACCAATCAACCCAAGAACACAGCTCTATCACTGACTCATTTACACTAAAATGAAAAAAAAAAGTAGCCTTTGATCTTTTTTACGTACTGTCTCTCATGCTTGGGAGTAGATTCTATGAGATATCCACAGATTTAATGCATGTCTTCCCTCAAACGCCTTCTTAGGACACACTTTTTCTCTGATGCCTATCAAAACCAAATCCTGCCAATGGTACTTGACACATGATTTGATCATGCTTACCAAATCATTCTTATCTCCTTGTGTTTTTTCTCCTTTTTCTGTAATTTCATCTCTTACTCGTAAGCTACCTGGCATCTTTTTCCATTCTGTGCTTGCACAGCACCTAGCAGGATCCTGGTTCATAACCAGGTCTCATTAATACCACAGTAATACTGACAAAAGACAGTGAATCATCAGCACTCAGTGCCTCTTCCATCATGTTTACACTGACAAATTCAAAATAATGGCCCTCAAGAGGTTTCTGACCACAGCAATCAGATACCCAATGATTTGGTCTACACAAAAGCCAGTAATTCCCAGTCCTTTGTCCTTATTCTATTTCTTCGCTTTCTTTCCACTCATGCACCTTCCTGTCTTACCGTTCTATGTTCCCCTCTCTCCTCATCAACCCAGCACATAAGCTCTGGGGCCTCCAAGCCAAAGCACCATGAAATGTATTGGTAGCATATTCTGAGAGATCACATGGAAAATGACACTGTTGATGGGGCACTTTTGTTGTTGTTGTTGTTCAGGTTAATCGAAGAGGAGACCCAATTTCTATCCATAACCGACCCATCTGCGTGACCATTGGCATCTGTGCTGACAATCCCGGTTCACCAATGCCCAATGTCATGCTGGTAGCGCACAAGAAGCCTGTGTCCACACAGGAAATTATGACAAAATCCTGGAAACCCTCAGAGCAACCATCCCACGTGGAACAGCTAGTACTTAGCAGGTGACTTAGCACTGAGAAGGTTTAAATATTTATTTGAAGAGTAAATAAGAAATATGAGTGTATTCCCACTTCCCTTCATTTAAGGGTCAGTTTATCAACAGACCTCATATTTGCACGGGTGCTTTGTCCCAGCACTAACACCATAAAGGTAGGAGAAGCTCTGAAGTACAGACCTTTAGGCCCCACTCCAGTCATCATTTCAAGCCAATACTGGTCACGTGTGTGTGGATAGATGATGACCACAAATGCTTAATAAACCTTTTTCTGGATATATCGGAAGCTGAAAGCTGGCAGGAAGGCTGCAGGTACAGAACTGCCAGGGAAGGTGGCAGTGGAGTAAAGGCATTGTAGAGAAGCCAACTTCCTTTGCCTCCTTTCTGAGCACTTCCACAGCCAGCTAGAGGCACTCCAAAGAGTGTCCAAATCCACTTGACAGCATCTTCTTGCTCCAGTTTATCACCTGTAGACTTACTCTATCGGTAGGGCTGACAGATAGTATCTTCTTGGAGAGGAACCTCCATTTGTTCTCAATGACCTCCCTCTTCTTTTTACAGGTTTCTCCCCTTGCAGTGGGTGGAACTCTCTGTCCACAGCACAGATAAACATCACCTCATGTTAAGATTAGTAAATGGCCGTTGCTATTATCTGGAGCTCTGTGCCCCACCAGACCAGCAAGAGCACCTATTCCACCAGTGGCTGCAGCTCATCTTTCTCCTAAACCCCCCAGAAAATGCCAGCAATACCAAAGTTCAGGTAAAATGCAAAGATTTTGGCACGCGTGACAAGAAAGCTTCCAGCTCAAACAACGCATCAAAAGCTGGGAGTCTTTAGCAAATAGATCTCAAAAGTTCAAGCTGCCCAATCAGAAGGCAGCACTTACGTCAATATTCTGTACTATCCCTCAAGCCAAAGTTTTTGTGTGATTTAAAGGAGTTCTGTTTGTCAAAATAGCTGCTTGTAAACTCCCTATGGAATTTCAGGGCAATGGGAGCGAGGGTGCCAGGTGCACCATAGCCCCGATGGATGTTTTGCGAGCCAGCACGCTATTTACTGTTCGGTGCTTAGTTTTCCCTCATAGCTGGAAAATGTTCTTAAATGGGGTTTTTTGATTGAATTCTGCAATGCACTGCAAAAAAAAAAAAGGCACAGAAGGGAAGACATGGCACAGATGAGACCCATGCAGGGACTGAGAACTAATAAGCAAAGAGGGCAAAGGCATTTGCTCTGTTCAAAGGATGGAAGGTTCTTAAGGGAGATGCTACAGCAGGCAGCTGCTCGCTGTGGCTAAGAGAGAAACAAGAACAGTGGAGGTCAGCACAAATGCTTCAGGAGGTCCTGGAGCATCACATACAGAAACTTCACTAAAGCACAAATGGAAAGCACAAGTTCCTTCGCTTAGGAAGGAACTTGGATGATTAGTGATGCTGTTCAACACTATATAAAGCCATTTCCCGAACTTCCAGGGAAACCCGTCTCAGCACGTGTATTGATGGGTCTTTAGTTCCCTCTCAAGCCAACTCTGCCCTGAACTGTGTAGAGGCACATCCATAGGGAGGAGAAAAAAAAAAACCAAACCCCACAACACATGGCCAGTGCTTGGTGTTGCATGTACATCTTTTCTCTGCACTCGGGAGCTCCCGTCTTCTCCCTGGCCATGGGTAGCAAAGAGAAGGAGTAAGTCTGCGTACACAACAGAAAAGTTACAAGGGAAGTGGAAAAAGGTAATTTTAAAGAACCGTGAGAGATGATTCTTTAAAGAAAAATCGGTGATGAGGTAAAGGGATGATCGAAGAAAGTCTAGGGGGAAAAAATAGCATATTCAGCTTCAATTTGCAGAAAGTATTAGACTCAGATTTGGCTGAAAAAGCTGCGCAGCCACCTCCTCACAACCGTATTGGTGAAGTCAAGAATGCACAGATTGTGAGAAAGTAACTCTGGGATTTATAAAATCTATTACTCTATATTCTCCTCCTTCAACTATCCCTACATAGTCACCTTTCTTCTGGGTTTTCTGCTTTCTCTCTTACCTGACGTCAAAGATGAGATCCACTAACAACTTCCGGACATACCCTGGCCTGCCATGAATGTCACCTCCTGTGCATACAGCAGATGTTACTAGTGATTTAATATCCTGAAATCATGATCCAGACCTAGGATCTCCATTTTTCTTTGCAGAATAGACATCTTATTTTCCCAGTCACATGTTCATCTGTGTTTTAATGACCTGGCTGTCGCTCACTATCGACTTTTCTACTGATGGTTTTAAAGTTTGGATTTTCCTTTGCATTATGACATCCTCCCTGCTCTTTTCCTATTTAGACAGAAAGCTATCTGCACCTGAGAGCCTTACAGGTGCCTCTGCGCAGCTACTTGAAAGCAGGAGGCTTAGAAAGATTTTAGTAGGGACCGAACTCAAACTCTGGACAGGAGAGAGAGCAAAGATCTTATCTCAGCTTCCAAATATGAGCAAGAAGAGGAGAATAACCTGGAGGTAAAGGAGTCCTCTGCCAGAAGCAGATAACTAGGTGGCAAAGCCACAAACAGCTCTCAGCGGTTAAGCTTTGGGACCTGTTATCCCTTGATGTACTGCACGGTCACCTATAGCTGAAGCTGTAGGCCAATAACGACCAACAAATTGATAATGTAGGAGACACAGTAGTCTCTCTTCTAGATAAATCTATCACATTTCCAATGGATAGTCTGTCTGACACCACTTCATAGCAGAATATTCAGGATATAGGAGTCTGCTCCATAGGAATTTGGAGATCTTATCAAAGCTTATAAATATCTAAAGGGCAGGTGTCAGGAGGATTCTTACAGTGGTGCCCAGTGACAGGACAAGGGTCAACAGGTACAAACAGGAACCCAAGAAGTTCCATCTGAACATGAGGAGAAACTTCTTTACTTTCATGGTGGTGGAACATTGGAACAGGCTGCACAGAGAGGTTGTGGAGTCTCCTCCCATGGATATTTTCAAAACCCACCTGGATGCCATCCTGGGCAACCTGCTCTAGGAGAACCTGATTTAGAAGCAGCGTTGGCCTAGATGATCCTCAGAGGTCCCTTCTAACTCTTACCATTCTGTGACTCTCTGAAATTATCACAAAAGTTCTAGCTCTGCCGATAGATCCCTGCAGAGGTTTGGGGTTTTTTTGGCAGTTGCTACTATAGCTGTTAATCTTTCTGTTTTTCCTTCAAGAGGGATGACCAACAAGCTGTGCCTAATGCCAAAACAGAGAGAGAATTTACTAAAAAAACCTCCTCCAAGCAAGTTCCCCTCTCAGGTAGAGTGGGTCCCACAGAAGAGATTGGAAGGAAAGGGCAAGTCTTCTACAGCTTCCTGAAACGAATCACTGCGCAGTCAAAGAAGAGCACCGGGATAGAAAGAGCAAAACCACATATAAGTGGGAAAGCAGGTAGGCATGTCTGGAAAATGAATCTCGTATACTTAGTTTCCCCTGCTGACTTTGAAAGTAAGATGCGTCATATTTTTTTCTTCAAAAAATATATTATTGCCGACACCTTTTCAGGGTTACTGTGATTTTCCTAATTTCCTTTGACGGTTTAGGAAGCCGAGGAACACAGGGTGGGGTTTTCAGGTATTTTCAAGATTTCTGCTGTGGGGTGAGTAGGTGTGACCGAAGGAGAACAGCACGGGAAAAGGCCATTAGGAATACAGAGAACAACTTCTAGGAAACTCCCCACAAAGGCAAATCGATTCTCTCTGCTTGGTCTTTCTTCCGTTGTGGTTCTTGGTGTATCTTTACCTTCTCTGTCCTTTTCTCTCTCTCGATTCCTTACGCTGCCTTTTCTCTTTCATTTCTTCTGTAATGTGTTCTCTTCCTCATGCTCATCGTGTTTCTTTACAGGAAATGAAAACGGCGGCAGCAAGTCAAGCAGACTCTTTCAAGTAATATCCCAGACGATTAGGAACAAAAGCAAGTAAAGCAAAGCATGCTGGCCATCAGATGCAGGTGGAACAAGGAGAAGATGTGCACATGGAAGAAGATGTTCCCCTGCAGATCCCAGTTTCGTTCACAACTTCTTACTATTGTGCAATCAGCTACTACTGAAATACAAACTCTCTGTTCCTCCGTATTTGTTCACAACTAGCAACAACAAATAAATTTTGATCCTTGGCAGAGGAACCTGCATTTTTCAGTGACTGAGACAATTTTTTGGGGGAGAAGACTTGTGGTTTGAAGCTCACCGTGCAGTGAGTTTCATACTAATGAGAGCCATTCTACAAGAATTTGGTGGCGTTGTTACTGTTATTATTATCTGGGAACTACAAACAACTGAGCAGCATTTCTGGCAGAACATATTTGCTGCAATAAAAAGCATTTCCCATTAAGCAAACTAAGTATCTGCTGCTGCTCTTGCCACCCATCGCTGGGACATGTCTGTGTGGTTTACAGCACGTGCAGGATTTTGCTGAAGTTTTGAAGAGGAAGTTCTGCACAAGCATAGCTAAGCATGGGAGAGGGAAGACTCAATGTGCTTTCCTCCAAATGAGCACAGAGGACATACATACTTCACAGCTTCCAAGTGGGCAAATGCCAATATAATGTTCCCCAAGAATATAAATTAACTGAGGGCAGCCCATGTGTAATCAGACTCCAGCCTAGGGTGAAATAAGAAACAAGAACTGGCAAATTCAGATTCTAGATATCACCCAAAATGTGAACAAGAGTGACATATTATTCAATATAACTGGAAATTCCAACGTTATTTTCCACGGTGAAAAACATTTTCTAGATTCTGTTTATCAAAAAAGCAAAGCAGCAATTACTGACAAGGAAGAAACTTCTAGATGAGAAAATGATTGTACAGCATATTTTCTGCTCAAGGGACAGTAAGTACTTGAATGAGACGTGATTTATGAAGTGCTGTTGTCCACTTCAAGAACAAATGTAAAATACTGCAAAAATAAGGATCAGTAAGAGCATCTTCACTATCATCTACAGACAGCTGCTCCCCGCAAGCATCCCTGCAGCATGAGCCTGGGGGGATGGGGGTCCCCAGGGACGTGTCCCCTCAGGCAAGGATGCTCAAAGCCCACAGTGGCCTCCCACCCCGCAGCCTTGCAGGGCTGCATGGGAAGTGCAAGACAAGCCGCTGGCTCCCCAAGCACCCCAGAGTGGGGTCCCCATCACACCCCATGTCCACGGTGCCTGCTCCAGCCTGCCCGGGTGCTGGGGGACACCCACCTTCTTGGAGGGGGGCTGCTCTTTCAGCAGTGCCCCCTTCCTTCTCCTCTGCTGTGCCATTGTGGAGACAAGGTGGGAAATTGAAGGGAGGAGGCAGGGAGGTGCTGGGAGAGTTGAGTAGGGCTGAAACGTGGGTCACAGGAGCAGGGAGCACAGCAGAGGGGCTGTGTTGTCCCCATTGCCAGGCACTGGCCCATAGGTCAAAAGGACAGGAGGACCCATGTGCTGGGTGAGAGGTGGGGGGGGATGACACTTGAGGGGGCTGTAGCTCCATGGGGAGTGCTGGGCAATTGTTCTGGTGCCCCTCCAGACACACTGACCCACTTTGGAGCTTGAATAGATGTGCTGGCATTGTATCTTGGTGGGGGTTTTGTGGCGGGGAGGGCGCTACCGACTTGGCTCCTGTCAGAAGCTTCCACTCGCCCTTGGCTAAGGCTGATCCAATCAGCACCTCTGTGATACCATGGCTGCTGGAGCGGTCCTTTGCTGAGAGCCAGGATATTTGCGAGTAGTCTTCTAGAGCGTCTTTCGTTTGTCAGGTCTTATGGTCGGTTTTGAGTTGTAACTGTGAGACTCAGGTTCGGCTGCTGCCTTTTCTAGAGGTTACTGTGGTTCCACAGGACAAACCTATTAATTTTGGGTCTGTCCCAGATCTTTAAAATTAATTTCCCTGCTCAGAGAATTATTTCTCTGAGGCCCCCTGTATTTATGATGGGATGATATGCTTTGGCAGTGGTACATGAGTAATACACAGAAATCCGTGTTTTGGAGGACAGCATTTTGCTCTTTCAAAGTTTTTTTTCCCCCCTCCTCATCTGAGTTTTATAGAGAACCTGCGAAAAAACCTAGAAAAACTGTCACCTGTTGAGATTTCTCTAACTGGCAGAGTGAATTGGTTATTCTTGGCTTCCTTTGACTTCGCCATTTTTACAAGATGGACTATACCCTTCCATGTTTAGTGCAGTATTCCACACAGCGAAACCCCTGGAGCCTTTCAGTGCCACCGCAAGAAGGTAACCAAAGCTGCAGAGACTGCTGTTACTATAAGATAGATGTTGACTTTAATGTGCTCAGAAGAAATTTTTACCAACTTAGGACTTGCTTTGGGGTCTTTACTGTCAGTGCACATGCTGTGAACTCACACTTGTTGCTTCTGTTCTGCAGAACAGAAATTAACTGAAGCTGTAAAGCTTTCAACTTTGTCCTTTCGAAGCCAGCTGTGATAAACGCCACGAATCTTTGACTTTAGTTCAAAGGTGATTAGAATTTGTGCTTGTCTGACATCTGCAAGTACAGGGTTTACGCCTAGAAGAAAAGAATATTTGATGTAAATATGATTTATTATTGAAGTTACTAGAGGAAGAAGTAACACAGATTGGAGCGGTGCTCCTCAGCCTTTCCACAGCTTCAGACCCAGGAGAATTATTGTCGAGGCTAATGAGCAGAATTGAAAAATTGCAGAGGTAGATTAAGCTGAGTAGCTACGATGAGCTGACACATTTTATCTCCACACAAAGACTTGAGAATTAGGTTGGGCAGCTAGATGAAACCAAAGTCAGAGCCAGTTTCAGAGCTGTTTTGACAAATACAGCAATAGCGTGCGGATCCCAAGGTGTGCGTCTGATAGTTTGTTCTCCTGCACAAACTTGCTTAAGTACATAAATTTAGGTGTCAGAATACCTGTTTTTCCCATTTTTAGGTGAATCAGTTCTGCGTTACCAGGCGTTTCTAGGCCCACTCTTGGTTTTTGCGCCAAATTCCAGGGTTGGTGTACAACATTATGAGAGACTCTTCTGACCGGTTGTTAATTTTGGTGGGATATAAATGCTGTCCTTCTCTTGATTTTGTACAATACTTTGTACATATAGAGGCACCCCAATATAAATTTCTGGAGTATTTCTTCTCACCAATCTGTCCTCATCTGTAGAAACGTGGGAATGAAAAAATAAACGTGTCCATCCTATTTTTCTGTTCACCAGGTTTCTTTGCGTTTGTCATGTTTCAGCAGCTTCATATTCCATTCCTCCCCCTTCACCTCCTAGAGGACCCCAGGGAAGGTCCCAAATCACTGACTCTCTGAACAACACAAGATCCAGGGGAGTGAAGGGGAGAGACTGTTGGTGGTGGGGATGGGGCTGCATCAAAGCTCGTGAGGACCGAGTGTGGGCGACCGATCCCTAGGATGTTTTCCCTGGTGTACCAGCCAGCTCTCTGGTGGACAACCTAACAGCAGGGGCAGCTGGTGTGCTAGGTCATGGGATGACTACCAGGTCATGTGGCAAAAGAAGGGGTCAAAGTGTTAAATTGCAACTGGAGGATGTGTCATCTACTGTGTTTTTTTTCTGTTAGCTGGTCAGTGTGACCCTGGCTCAGTCCGTGCTCCCTCTGCCACCCTCCAGGAGACGAGCTGTTTGCTGGCTCAGTAGGTCAGGTTAAGCACCAGTGGCTGGCAGGTCTGAGTTGTGGAGCAGGAGGGAGTCGGATACAGCTTAGGCTCACGGAAAGAGAAAGCAGAGCGAAGGCTGCGTGAGCCACGCGCAGGACTGAAGGCGGGGCAGGACTGCTAGGACACACATGATGGCAAATAGTATCGGTTGGGCAGGAATGGAGATTCTCGGGGTGGTATTGAGAAGGGAGGAGAGTGGGGAAGGAAAGGTGAAGCCCCTTCTGTGGGTAAATTAGACATGCTGTGTTTAAGCGCAGGACAAGGACGTGAAGCCCTTGAAGCAAAGCTTACTTCTAACGCAAACCTCTCCACAAGATCTCATTGGTGGCACAACTCCGTACCTGTACAACCAGTCTATGGCTCCCTGCATAGTTACCCCCGAAAGCACAACCTGTATTTGAGACAACATTATTTGTAACTCCACTCTGGTTAACAGATTGCTGAGGAACGTGCAGGTTATTCCATTGAAAAAGCTAGAATATTGTCAGCAGCTATATTAGCAATCATGAAAATCAGTATCAGCAAGACATTGATCGTTCACCTTAAAATCTGATGGAAGATGTGTATTAAAAACGCATTCACCATCCAGAAAAAATCCTGCAACAACTCTTGTTGGCTTTCCCCTAACACAACCTCCCACAAACTCAGTACAGAAGAACCTGCCCGAGGGAGGCTAAATTTTGATGCGACCGGAACTGGTTTCTTTGTATTTAAAACACTGGTGGAGCTATCAGAACATAGTTAATCATTAAATTTCATGCATGTAATCAGGACGCCTGACTCCACAGATAGCAGCTCAGCAAAGTGTTTAAGCAGATGAGAGAAGGAAAACAGGACTGTAAATTTATTTGTTAGGCTAAGAAAAATAATGTAGAATATTCTCGCACATCGATGCAGTTTCCACAGTTTCGGTGCGTTCTAGATTTAAGCTGAAATGCCGAGGATCTTGGATGGGAGAACTTTGCTGTTAGTAATTTCATTTTTAACAGGTCTGCAGAGTACAAAGGTACTTTCAGAATGGAAGAAGTGTGGTGATCGGGAATGCGAGAGTAAGTAACCTGGTTGTTTCTTTTTTGAAAGGAGTCCATGCTGTACGCGCAACTATGACAAACCATAATGTTGAAATTAGCAGCGAAACGGACTGAAAATGAGTAGCCGTAGGAAACAGCTGCGGTCAGTACTCTCAGTTCACAAGCAATAGGCTCAACCTTTTCAAACAAAAAGAAAAAAGTTATCGGCCGGATTGTGTTGTGTAAGCCTATAAAGATCAAAGTTCAGTAGAAATAGTCTTGAACAGCCAGTTTTCCTCAGGTTTCCTCAAAACGGGCAGTATAAAGCAGCTTTAAAGTATTTTTAACTCATTCATTACAGGTACAAAAGAAATAGATACTAAAACCCCCCAAAAGGCAGGCCATGAACTGAGTAAGGACTGTGTATCTTGTGTTTATAGCACATTCACAGCCCATTCTGCAACACTCCGTTCTCTTACCCTTAGCAAACTGGTTTGGGCTTTTTGTAATCCTTCTTACCCTGTTAATAGATCCTCATTGCTTACGGTTTCTCTTCTTTAACATGAAGAGTGAGCAGTTCCTGGGGAGTAAATAGCTCTGCACTGCACCACAAGTGGGCGGCGATAAATAATGCCCCATCTCTTATCCATCAATTACCATTGTGAGAGCGCTCACATGCAGCTGAATCTGCTTCTACGCTGTCTCCATGGGTTTGGCAGCCTTAATTATTGCCCTTGTGATGTGGGTAATGTGTCCTGGAGTGGAAGAGAGCTTAGATTTCCTCTGCTGGTGGATCTTTCTTGTCCTGTGGAGCCACGCTGCCTTGGGCAGGTTCTGGATGCTCAGTGATGTCTTTGTGGAGCAGCATGAAGAATGGGCTTCGGCCTGACCATGGCATGTCAGCAGTTTCTGTGGGCAGACAGGGGTGGAGACAATGAGAATTTAAAATCATTCAAATCGAAGTGGAAACTTTGGTTTTGACAATGTGTTTTAAGGTTTGTATTGCTTAATCTTACCCATTCATAATAAATGTGTATTCAAGAAATATCCCTGAAATAATCACTAGATTTAACTCAGAATCTCTAAAATATACAATTATAAACATGCCTGGGAAATGTTTTTTAGCTGTTTAGACCTGGCTTTAGTAGCTGAACTTGCTAATTCTCCACAGGCATTTCAGCAGCGAACGCTGGGCTGAGTAAGGACCAGAACATGCCCATGCAGGACAAGAGCTTTTCTCCTTCAGGTCTGCAGTAAATAGCAAACAGGATCGTGCTGCTTTTGGCATTAGTTGCTTTCCTCTTGATGATAGAAATGGCTTAGTATCATCACAAAGCACATGTTGATGTATTAACAAATGTTTTGAGGTATTTATCTGGCTGCTTTGGTAACCCGTCTGGCCTCAGACAACGTGGCTGCTGTACTTATTTCTTTTATTTCTACATACTATTCCAGTGGCGATGAGCAGAGTTCAAGCCACGACTGACTATGAGGGGCCTGACTGCCGGTATCTTAACTTCAAAACCGGGGAAGAGATAATGGTGTACTCCAAACTTTCAAGGAAAAATGAAAACTTGTGGACAGGAAGTGTAAGTATTTCAGTCTGAAAGACTTTCCCCATAAATAATTCAGATAGTTTAATAATAACGTAACAACTGGGGTCTGCTGGCTTCTAGGGATCTTCCATCTCCTTTGTAATATCAACCAGTCATGGAGCAATATGGTATTTGGGTTATTTTTGTTATCTTTATATAGATGGAGGAAATCAAATCTTGGCAAAGATCACTCATGGAGAAACAAATCCATGTTTTCTGTCTCCTTCATCTCATCACCTGGCAATAATGATTTACTCTGGCTCCCTTAACAACAATCAGGTCTTTTGGGACAAATACCTGCCTACAGGTCTGTGGGAAAGAAGGTTTTACAGCTGCTTAATCAGCGACCCAGTATTGGGAGCTGATTTCCCAGCTCAGTGCTCAAGGAAGGTTCCCAGAGAAGTTATTGGGCATAGTTAGTGGTTTGGAACAACTAATGTAGTTAGAACCGCCATGTAGTTATGTTCTAGCTAAGAAGGACCAGCTGCCCTGATCCAAATCTGGCTGCTAGTAAAACTGTGTAAGTATTTTCAAACCAGAAGATAGTGGTAATTTTTTTTTTTTTTGTAAATGATGTGTCACATTAATTGTTTAACAGTGAAATTCTGTCTTCCTCTGTCTCATCCAAGAGTATCTTTGCAGGGACCTCCCTCTTCCTTGCACTCCAAGATGTATTCCTCCACTGAAGGTTTGATGTAAAGCTAGTGACTGGTTTCTTGGTCAGACTGACCCTCATTTGATTCTTTTGGGCATTATCATTGACTTATCTTGTGTCGTGTTGTCATCTTCATTGCCAGTTTCTCTTCAGCCACAGCTGGTCTCGTACCTCAATTTCATGCCCTGCCAAACACAATGAAGGGGGTAGAGAGCAGCCCTACAAACCTCTAATTTGTTTATTCATGCTCTTCTGGCAGATATGCAGGTGCCTCATGTCCTTATCGCTGGAGATTAAATACTCTCACTGTTTTTACGTTTTTTACAGAAAGGAAAGGATTTTGGATATTTCCCAAAAGATGCTGTGAAGGTTGATGAAGTTTTTATTGCAGAAGAAGTTGAAGTGCTCACTAAGGTAAACCAACATCACCTGATTTTCCAGTGTAGTTCACAGCAGCTTAGAACCTCATATCCAGTTAGAAACTCGAGCGTCAATGCCTATTTTATTTCAGATAATTCAACACACCTTTTTAAATTATTGCTCCATTTGCATGTTTATTGTCATCTAAATTAATTTTTATCTGAAAGCTCATATTGTTCTTGTAGGAGACTGATTTCCTTTGTCTCCACGGAGATAAGTACCCTTTCGAAAATGAAGAGAGAGCATTACCTGATCACGACAAAGAAAGTGAATATTCACTATCTGACGCTGAACCAAAGCTGCACGAACATGAACTCTTAGAACAAATAAGAGCTGAATTGCTTTCAGAAAATGATTCCGAGGAACCTCACGCTCAGGAGGAGTATGCAAGTGAAGATCTGGTTAGAAAAAATGAGAACAGAGAAGATGATATTGAAGAACTGCAAACACAAACCAGTCTCCCCCTAGAACCCGTTCCAACCCAGTCTAGCTGGATCGCAGGATGGTTCACCACTGGAAGTGGAAATGATGAAGAACCCTCAAAAGCCATTACGGAATCTTTAGAAGAAAACACGTTCCGAGGCAGAAAATTAGCGGTAACTGCTGAAAATGATTTCCAGGAGACAAACGCGAAGGAGGAACACGAACCCCCGGCATCTGTTTGGCGTCAAGGTGGACTGATGGACTTTCTGTATTTTGGTGAAGAGCATGTGGATGTTGGTTTGGCATCAGAAAAAAATGATCCACAAATCCATGACGTTTCTGGTGTGCCTGGACATTCCAATAATGAACAGGAAACAGCAGTCACAGAGTTACTGACAGAAGAGGAAGGGAGTGAAAGCCAAGATTCCAAATCTAACTGGTTTAGTTTGGGTTTAAGTAATGTTCTTAATTTTGGCCATGCTGAGGAAGATACAATTGCTGCAGAAGACCAGCAAAGCAGAGAAACAGAGGATGAAGCAATCATGAATGAAGAGCAGGCTTTAGACCAGAAGGACTTGCCCATGGACAAAGAAACAGAGGGGACAGCTAAAGCAGTGACAGGTGAAGAAGACAAAGAGAATTGTGAACAAGAAATAATAGATTCAAACAGTAACACGCCAAACCCTGGGGAGATACCACCAAGTGTGGGTACTCATGATAATGCCAAAAGCACCTCAAATAGCACAGAATCGTCTTCTGATACACCACCAGGTGACAAAGAGGAGCCAACCGAACCCTGCAGTTCAGAGGAAGACTTGGTGTCAGAAAGCCAACTGCTGAAAAACGTTGAAGCTGAAAAGAGAAATGAGGAGTTGGAAAGCAAACACGGCTACTCAGGTTGGTATACAAGTATCTGTGATAGCTCTATTGATTATGATATGGACACATACGATAATCTACAGGAACATGAATCTTTGCAAATACCTTTAGTAAAATTAACAACGAGGCCTGCAGAGAAAAGTTTGAGGATACGTGTTTTGTTAAAACCCCCAAATTAAAATAGGGATGACACTAGGATTAGCAGAATTAAATACTGCACAGAAGAATGAGACAGAGTTAAAAGGAACTGGAGCAAGAGAAAGATACTACTACAGCTGTGGAAGGGGCAGAAAATTATGAAATTGATGGAGAAATCATGTAAGATACCTTTGAGGAAGGACAGCTTGGCATTTTGGAAAAAAATATGGTGCAGAATCCAGCTAAAACAAGGGAATTGACAAAATCATGGTAGGGTAGACAGATCGTGTCCCCACACCCAAGCAAAACCAGGCAAATACCATACGATGACCACTCAGATTTACTGAACCCACTGATTACATTCCAACGAGTTTATTGGAAGTTAAACCACGATACTTAGCAACCCTTTGAGCACCACTGTGAGGGCAGCAAACCCGGCACTCTGAAAAGATTAATCACGAGATCTCGGCTTTCTCAAGTAAAGATCATGTTATGCAGAGGAAACGAGTGATGTGTGTGCACAAAAGGGGCACAGTTTCGACAATGGGCAGGAAAAATGTATAGGGAAAAAAAAAAAGGAATGTTCTTCTAGAGCTGCCAGAGCTTTTGGTCCTCTAACAGCTCAGTGTTAATATAATTTTAATGGTTTAAGAGCCACTTACTCTTCCTGACTTTTGACTATCAGGTCAATTCGTGATGGGTATCTTTGGTTTGAAGCATAGAATTAAACATCAAATAATAATAAATGGTATTATTTTCTAAGTGGGTAAGCAAGGTGTGGGCTTTTTAAAAAGCATTATTTTATTGGCTTCAGGAAACTTTCTCCAAGTCACCGAAACTGAGGCAGCTTCAGTTATACTTGGGCATGACCATGTCTGTAGTTTTGCGGATTGTGCAGTGAAGTTCGTTGCCATGTGGGAAGTTGTTCATTTTTAACCCCATGTGGCATTTTTAACTGTACTTTTTTTGCAAAGCTTTTTCTCGGAAAATAAGCATGATTGCCCTTCACTGCTATTTGCAGGAGGAGGCAGTAGAAGAAAGCTGCTAGAAGAAAGACCAGAGAAGGAGCATGAAACATCAGAGAATGAACAGGAAATGAATGTGGCTGCAGACAGTGAACATGACAGTGACCAACCCTCAAAGGCAACAGCGATTCCTTCAGCAAATTCTGAAGAAAAACCAGATGGTTCCATAGTTGACTCTTCATCTGATGCCACAAAGCCTTCCTCCGATGCCATCCAGAGCTACATTCCGAGTAACGGTAAGTGTTAAGTTTATTAAGGAAAATAAATCCTAAAAAAAACTATGTATCTGGAATTATATTGACAATTGTGATGTAAAAACCTTTTTTTCCCCTCATGAACAAACCAGGAGGTTGGATATATCAGATACGTCTGTGCTTGAATGCTCTTGAGATCGGGGAATTGGTAAAATCTGTATTTTCAGCAGCGACGAGTATTATAAAAACGGTAAGAACTGTTTTTATGTGCTACCTTCTTGACATTAGTGCAAAATTCAGTCTGTTACTGGTTATGCTCTGCAATGAAGCTCCCAAAAAGAGAAAGCAAAGATGTCAGGTTAGTTTCTGTTCATCAGCCTCTTGGCACTGCAGAATCTGATGAACTTTTAGTGTGTTTGGGTTGGCTGGTTTACAGAACAGCCAGGAAACACCTCCGTGGCCAAAATATCAGCATTTGGGGTTTTTTGATTGTTTGTTTTTTAAACGAAGCTCATAGCTCCCTCTAGTTCCCACGACAGTACTGATTCGGTCTTAGAAAGTTTGGCTTAAGGTGAGTAAAATAATCAGAAAACTTCCAGTGTTTTTAAAAAGTCACTGCAAAGCCTTGACTCCCCCCAAAGATTTCCATAGTTTGTAACTGCATAAAAAACACTTTTCTAAGCAAAGGTATAATGCACAAAATGGGATTAAATTCGGTCCTGATTTCCAGTGGACTTAGACAGATTCTGGCTAAATGGCAGGAGATGAAAACTGAAAAACTTCCTTTTTTTCCCTCATGAACCAGATCGGATGTCAAGGCTCACTGATGGTCCCTTGCTATGGCCAAACCCATTCTTGTACTGATACAGCTACAAAAGCCACTTC
>NW_010392755.1:17768-18012 GCF_000710305.1 Buceros rhinoceros silvestris
GCTATGCCAAACCCCATTCTGGTACTGATACAGCAAAAAAAGCCACTTCCACCTTCTAGCCGTCACTGTCCCTTAGGTGGTACCGGCTTCACAGGCAAGTCAGTCACCTCGCACTGGGAAAATCGAGTTAGTTAAAAAACCAAACGTGTCCTCAGATACACGTGGAAAAACGCAGAAAAAAATTAGTACAAAAATACAGTCCCAGTGAGTGACACGGCAAAGGACCCGTCGCCATGCAGCGTTA
>NW_010392756.1:0-846 GCF_000710305.1 Buceros rhinoceros silvestris
CGAGGGCGCCCCCACACGTGCCGGCCGCCTGGATCTCCCCGGGAGGGTATGGTCCCTGTCCCAGGCGCTTGGGCCTCACCCGAGGGCTGCCCCCAACAAGCCAGCTGCCTGGGTCCCTTCTTTCCCTGCAGCGCTGCTGGGACGTGGCACTGGCACCGCTGAAGCAGATCCCCATGAACCTGTTCATCATGTACATGGCCGGCAACACCATCTCCATCTTCCCTGCCATGATGGTCTGCATGATGGGCTGGCGCCCGCTGCAGGCCCTTATGTCTCTCTCCGCCAGTGAGTACAGCCCCCTGCTACAGCCCCGTGTGGGTCGTAGCTGGGGTGTCCCCCCGCGGCCATCCCCTGCTGTGCGGCAGTTGCCCCACATATCTGCAGTGGTCCCCTGCCCAGCATGTCCTCTTCAACAGCTGTCCCCGCGTACCTCCCCAGAACGTCTCCTTGCAACAGCCCCCACAACGCGTGTCCCCCTGCAAATGTTGCTCCTGTGTTAGTTCCCCCTATGACAGTCACCACCGTGTTGGTCACTCCCCCACGTCCCCCAACAGCTGTCCCCATACTGCCCACACGTGGCTCCCTTGTCGCGCTCCCTGGCCTTCCCCACCCACCGTCCCCCCAGCACCCTGCGCTGCTGCACGTGCAGCACGCGGGTGACAGTTACAGGTTCCCCTGTGCGCCCCCAGCACTGAAGGCACTGGAGAGCTCAAGCCGGCGTGCGCTGCAGGGGCTGGTGTTCCTGGTGGGCAACGGGCTGGGGCTCGCGCTGGCCCTCTACAAGTGCCAGGCCATGGGGCTGCTGCCCACCCGCCCCTCTGACTGGCTGGCCTTCGTCGCCCCCCC
>NW_010392756.1:858-1405 GCF_000710305.1 Buceros rhinoceros silvestris
GTGCCTGGAAGCCAGTGAGTCCCCCCATCATCCTCACTACCCCAGGCACTGGGGTGCACCCTGGCCTGGGCGCCGGCTACCCCCACTCACCTCCTTTTCTCTCTCTTCCTTGGCAGCGGATGGAGTTCACTGGGGGGGGACTGATCCTGTGACCACTGTGCCCACCCACCAATAAAGGCGATGTCAGCTGGTGACGTTATTTTGGGGGGAATTCTGAGGGTTTGGGGGGGCTTAACCTAAGGAGGCACCAGGACAGGTTGGAGCAAAATCCATTTACTAGGGGTGTATACTGGTAGCACTGGGGCCTGGGCTGGGAGCATGCTGGAACTGCACTCAGAGCCTTGGGGCCCATACTGGGATCATAGCTGGGGAGCTGCAGCCCAGCTGACGCTGTACTGGGAACACTGGGTCCATACTGGCAACATTGGGGCTTACACTAGGATCTTAGTTTAACTGTAGCTCATACTAGCAACATACTGGGAGTACTGGGGTCCATACTGGGATCTGACTCACAGCTGTGGCTCAGACTGGCATCCTGAGAGGGTTG
>NW_010392756.1:1510-3158 GCF_000710305.1 Buceros rhinoceros silvestris
AAAGTCAGCCCGGGCTCCAATTTCATGCCTGCCCTCTGGAGTCAAGCCATGTCACAGAATCACAGAATCACAGATTCGTCTGGTTGGCAGAGACCTTTAAGATCATTGAGTCCAACCGTCCCCCTGCACTGCCAGGGTCCCTACACCATGTCCCTCAGCACCACAGCCACACGGCTGTGAAACCCCTCTGTTGCCTTAGGAGGCGTGGCGACCAACCCCAGGCCGCTCGGGCCATCAGCTCACAGACACCAACGTGGTGGACGGCAAATGGCGTTTATTGTCAGGGGACTGAGTGTTATATAGCCTGGGTTTACAACGTCACATCCGTCTGCTTGCGTCGTAAACTAAGCACTATTGGTCATCAGGAGAGGAGTCCTGTCTTTCCGTACAGCGCGATATCTTCCAGCCGCCGTGCCCTAACCACCCACACCCCTCCAGGGACGGGGACTCCACCACCTCCCTGGGCAGCCTGTTCCAGTGCTACACAACCCTCTCTGGAAAGAAATTTCTCCTGATACCCAACATAAATTTCCCCTGACACCACTTAAGGCCGTTCCCTCTAGTCCTGTCATTTGTAACATGGGAGACCAACCCCCACCTCCCTACAGCCTCCTTTCAGGTAGTTGTAGAGATCAGTAAGGTCCCCCCTAAGCCTCCTCTTCTCCAGACTAAACAGTCCCAGCTCCCTCAGCTGCTCCTCATAGGACAAGTTCTCCAGACCCTTCACTAGTTTTGTTGCCCTTCTCTGAACCCGCTCCAGCACCTCAACGTCCTTCTTGTAGTGAGGGACCAACACTGGACACAGCACTCAAGGTGTGGCCTCACCAGTGCCCCCAGTACAGGGGACAATCCCTGCCCTGCTCCTGCTGGCCACACCAGTGCCGACACAAGCCAGGATGCCATTGGCCTTCTTGGCCACCTGGGCACTCTGCTGAAGAACTGTAACACTTGAAGACTTGAACACTTGAAGAGTTGTAACCCAGACTGGTATCATACTGGGAACGCTTGTGCTATACTGGAAACACTGGGCCCATACTGGGAATGTGGCCTACACCGGGATCATGCCTGAAGACCTGTGGCTTAGGCTGGCGTCATACTGGCGGCAGTGACGTTATACTGGGATCATACTGAGAGCTGTGGCCCAGCCTGACGTTGTACTGGGAGCACTGGAGTTCACACTAGAACGCTGGGCCCGTACGGGGATCGTGTTGAAGACCTGTGGCTCAGGCTGGCATTGTACTGGGCGCGTTGGGCCATACTGGGATGGTGGTGGGTGAGCCAGGGAGGCCTGTACGCGGTACTGGGTGTACAGGACCATACTGGTGTGCTGGGACAGTGTGTGCGTGGGGTCCCTATTGCCCAAGCCACCAGGAACTCCAGGTCCGACCATGTCCAGGGCTTCACCCACAGCTGCCTCCCCAGTGCCACCCAACTGCCCTGTGACTGCCCCCAGGTGCCCCACAGCCACCCAAAACCTGCCACGGCTTCACGGAGCCACAGACTGGTTTGGGTGGGAAGGGACATACGAAGCCCATCCAGTCCAGCCCCCTGCAGGGACAGGGACATCCGCACCCAGAGCAGGGACGTCCGCACCCAGAGCAGGGGGCTCCGAGCCCCGAGGGCCAACCCGGCCGGGGACGGGGCCACA
>NW_010392756.1:3551-3853 GCF_000710305.1 Buceros rhinoceros silvestris
CACCAGCTCAGAGGCTCGTTCTGCCACACCGTCCTCGCATCTCCCGTCTCCCCTGGGAGGAAGCAGAGCAGGCTCTGGGGGTTGCAGCGGGACAGAGCTGCGTCAGGGGCAGCCCAGGGTTAGTCCAGGCATCAGGAAAAGGTTCCGCACGGGGTGTGTGACTGGTCACAGAACCGGGCTGTCAGGGAATGGTCAGAGTGCTGACTGCCAGAGCTCAAGGAGCATCTGGTCGACAGTCTGAGTCACGTTGTTTAGTTTTTAGGTAGTTATGTGAGGAACAGAGAACTGGACTCAATGATGCT
>NW_010392757.1:0-207 GCF_000710305.1 Buceros rhinoceros silvestris
TGAAAAAAGCATGTATATTTAAAAATAGTTTAAAAAAATTTTTTTTATTTAAAAAGGGTGACCCAACCTGAAGGTCCCCCAGTTCCCCCAGCCCCCATCATCTCGGCCAGGTTTGGAGCCTCCAGCTCTCGCTTCCAGCAAACGGTTCCCACCAGGAAGAGCCGGGGGACCTGCAGGACTGGCAGGGAGGGGAAGGGCCTGGGGGCC
>NW_010392757.1:483-731 GCF_000710305.1 Buceros rhinoceros silvestris
GGGGACGCGGTGGCTGATCAAGCCCTTTTGCGGTCGGTGACTCAACATGTTATCAGCAGCCAACAGGGTGCGTCAGGGGCAGGATGATGGGGGGGGCTGCGTCCCCGCAGGGGGCTATTGGTCTCCTTCACCCACAGGAGGATGAGGCGGTTGGGAAAGGGCCCTGCTGGGAACTCAGAGCTCTGGGAAGACCCACCCGTGGACCAGGGACTGGGCTGAAGCTCCGTGCTGGAGGAGAACTGGTGGCC
>NW_010392757.1:1015-1376 GCF_000710305.1 Buceros rhinoceros silvestris
CAGCTCCACTCCCCGTGAAGCTCCACGAGGAGCCATCAGCCTTGGCCACGCCGCGACAGCTCGTTCCGGGGGGATGGTACCGCAGGGCTGTTTTTCCAGTGGCGGCTTCAGACTCTTCCCCCCCACACACCCCAAATTCACTTTGCGAGGGTTGTGGGAATTCGTGTCCTTGCCCAGTGGAGCCTCGTCACCCCCGTCCTGCTGGGGGAGGTGGACAGTGCTGAAGGGCCACATACCTGCTCAGGGTGGTTTTGATGTCCTGCATGGGAGAGAAAAAGAGGTTTAGTGACCTTGAGTCCCTCCCCTTGGACCACGGGGCTCTGAGGAGGTCCCTGGAGACCACACCGGTGCCAAGCCAGCC
>NW_010392758.1:0-5400 GCF_000710305.1 Buceros rhinoceros silvestris
CCCAAGGCATGTGCAGCTTCCCCCAGTCCGGCTCTGGGAACAATGGAGCCCGTCTCCGCGCAGCGCTCCCCCTGCAGGCCCGGCCCCCGCTGTGACCCGGCGGCGCGGCAGAGGGGCGCAGAGAAACACCCCTTTCAAAGTTGGGAGCCTTCACAGTAAACGAAATTCCCTGAGGTGGTGAATTTTAATCACAATTACAAGAGCTAGCTTTTTAGTTTGGTCTTAAACGCACACACCTGCGGCCTCTCCCCCCTTCCCCCCTCACCTGGTTAATGTTTCTATCACATCAGATCGTATAACTTTTAAAGTTTATGGGAAAAGCAAGCAACTGCATTAAATCCCCTCTCAGTGAATAAACACTTGCTGCGTGTTAAATCTGCATGAGCTTTTTTTTTTGTCCTAGCGATGCATCGTGACTCTTGTCCACTGGACTGCAAGGTTTATGTGGGTAACCTTGGAAACAATGGCAACAAAACTGAACTAGAGCGAGCTTTTGGCTACTACGGACCACTGCGCAGTGTATGGGTGGCAAGAAATCCTCCTGGTTTTGCCTTTGTGGAATTTGAAGATCCACGAGATGCAGCTGATGCAGTAAGAGAACTAGATGGAAGGTAAAATGTGCTTCTTGTGATTTTGACTTGCCTGGTGAAAATAGGAGAAATGGTGGGTAGTGGTGCAGTAAATTGGGAAGCTTCAACTGGCAAACCCGAGGACTTGTCACGCTTGTGCAGTATTTATTTGTGCAGGGATGTAAAGGTGGTCTTTCTTAGTGCAGGAATAGCAAGAGGTTTGAGTTGTGTCAAACTTTGGAGACTAAGTCCAAAATGTAAAATGAACTGTCCCATTTTGGAGTTGGACTCCCATGTTAGTCAGGACTTGGACATTTTGGGAGTATTAGTGAGATAAAAGATGGTGTTACTGTAAAGAGGCAGAACTGACCAGAGGGACTCTCCTTGGTTCCCCTTCTGCCTGCTTTAATACTGAATACTCTGTACTCTTGACTAATAGACAACACGTTTTCCCTCGTATTTTTTCCCTTCTCCACTCTGTAGGTTTTCTTCTGCATAGACTTGTCCCTGGAAATTCTAACCAATGTCAACCTCTCTTCCCAGAACCCTCTGTGGGTGTCGGGTCAGAGTGGAGCTCTCCAATGGTGAGAAGCGGAGTCGGAACCGTGGTCCACCTCCATCCTGGGGCAGGCGTCCCCGAGACGACTATCGCAGGAGAAGTCCTCCTCCTCGTCGCAGGTACCCGAGGGCAAAGAACACTCGTAGAGTGTTGGCACTGTTACCACTTAGCATCCTAGAAGCAGGCTTTTTTTAAAAGCATGTTGATGGATAACATTCCTTTATCTGATGACAATTTGGAGATTGCAGATGCTAACAAAAGAAAAAAAGAGAACAAACCCCCAACCCCACAAAATCGAGGTGAACTTAAGTGGTGTTGAATGTTGGCTTTTGTCCTTAGGTCACTGTGGTAGTCAGCCCCCTCTGTCCTGGACTTCCCCTCCTTCCTCCTAAAATCTGCTCATCTTCTAGTCACACTTTCCCTTTCTTCCCCATACTTCAACTTAGGCTGTTCCTTTCCTTTATTCCATAATGGCAAAACATGACATACGGCAGCTTAGCATCTCCATACAGATGTTTCTCTGCTTTGTTTGCACAATTTAAATGCTTTCCAAGTAGGCAGCTGTTTAATAATAGATCGAGGAACAGTTGCTCTAAGCATCTAGAATCTTTACAGCTCAGTGCTAGCTTGGAATTAAAGCAGTGGGTGACCTTCCTGTCACTGGAGGTTTGCAAACCCAGCTCTAAGATGTAGCAGGATTTTTGGTAACTGGCAGATTCTTGGGCCCAGACTAGTTGGTCTGGCGGTTTAAGTCCGCAGGGTGGATTTTGCAGGACTGAGTTGCCCTGCTGCAGGTGAGTGAGGTCCTCCCAAGTCAGGGGTTCGAGCTTTCCCTGTTGCTGTTTTAAAATGACACGTTAGGTATTTGTTAGCGAATAGATGGTTGTACTGATGGCTTGTTTTTCATTTTTTTTATGCTTTTTGGTCCATCTATTAATAAAAATGAACCCGTTACAGAGTCACCATCATGTCTCTTCTCACCACCCTCTGAGTCTGCATTAGCCAGTCAACTAGCCCTTTCGGCGTCATGTGACCAGCGCGCCCCATGCAGCTTGGCTGGTGTCGTTTCACATGACCCAGGCATGGCCAGTCGTCAGGTTGCACCGCCCTTTGGTTCCCGAGCATGCTGTTTTCTCTCAGCCTTCTCTCCAACCTTAACCAAATCGGCAGCAGCCACCTCGACCGCCCACACATTCCCGGCCAATCAGCTCAGCTGTTTATTTACCAAATGTCTTCACAACAACTACAGCAGCAGCCTTCGGCTAACAAAAAAGCAGGAAAAATCCACAACACCCCCTTCGCCAACCAACTAAATCCAACGCAACATCTGGCAAAACCTTTTCAGCAAATTCTTCTTGGCAGTCAGTCCGGCAGCCTCACCTCACCATTTCTAGCTTGTTGAAACCAAAAACTAGTAAGTTTTTCCTGCTTATACAGTTTACTGCTGGTTAAAATAAGGAGTAAGCGGCTTATAAGTAATTACTTTTCTCAATCAAAGGCTGGCTGTGCATAATTGAGTGGTAACGTACATATGTTGCTTGAGAAAACTTTTAAGGGTGATATGGAAGCTCTTACACTGTGAATAACTTAAAAAAAATGGTATATTTGCATGTGAGATGCCAAACTAAATTTTGACTAGAGCTCTAACAAACGTAGCTTTTCCTTGCCAGAAAAAAAATCCTATCACCTTTAAATGGTTTTACTAACAGTTTTCAAAACTTAAAACAATGACTTTTTGGGATGAACTGGGCCGAGCTAAGGTTATTTTTCTTATTTTTACTTTTTAAGAAAATAGTGTAACCACCCTCGATGGCATTAAAAATTGACAATCACCAATATGCAGTTCTAATGTCGCACTTAATGGCATTATCAATATTTACACTGAGCGCATTCTCACTTTTTTTTCCACGTGGTATCTCTTATGTCTTGTTCTGGACCTTTTTGGCTTGCATGGGTTCCAAAACATTTGGTCTGTGCTATTGTATTTTTTTTTGGAACCACTTGTGGGACTTTGGTGTGGTGTCTGGGCAGTGTATTGAGTGCAAATGGAAAGTGTTGCATTGGACAACTCTGCTGTGAAGCAATTGGTAGTTAAAGTGATCTCGCGGTTGGAAACGTGCCGTTCACACTGAGCTTTGGTTTACTGCCTAATCCTCCCATGCCTTTGACTGGATGATGGATGCCAGTTATTCTTGGCACGTTCCCTGGGCCCAACAGTGAGTTTGACAAGTTGGGAAATGCCTCACCCTGTTAATGCTGGAAGAACTGGTAAAAAGCCTCACATTTCTTTTTCTGGTTGTAGATCACCGCGAAGGAGAAGCTTTTCTCGGAGCCGCAGCAGGTATGTGTCTGTTAATGACAGTACAGGCAGGAGCTCCACAGAGAAATGGATCCAGCTTCACCTTTGGGCTGGGACATGGAGAAGGTCTGGGGCGGGCATTCTGATTCGGCAGTGGGCATTCTGTCACCTGCCTGGAATCCATCCAGTCCCACAGTGGTTTGAGATTCCCAGTTGTCAGTCGAAGGATATGGAGCAGGGGACCCAGTTTTTCTGCTCTATGGCTGGCCCAGGTTCTTGCCAGCTTCTCCCGCAGTCGCTGTGTTCATGTGCTGCTCTCCTCCAGGTCCCATGATCCACAAGTGATGAGGAACACAGGTCCTGCTGTTGTGTACTGCAGCAAGTTGGAGTGTGACACAGGCTGGTGTTGGGCTCTCTGGTGCTGCTGGAGTTTGTGGGGATTGTTAGGTCGTTGTGGTATATGGTCCTGCAGGAGGGGGTGGGCAGTGTGTGAGGACATGCTGTGCTCGCTGAGGCACTGTCCCTTGCAGCCTGACTCCAAACTGATGTAAGCTGCTGCAGAGGAGTAGGGGCCTGTGTCTGGCACGACTTGAGCTGTGTTGTGTGGCTCCAGCCGATTGATTATTCTTGCCTGGAGGAGAGGCTAATGCCGTAATCTTGAACAGGCTCCCAGTCCAAACCCTTCCTGCCCAGGGGGAGGAAGCTCTCCAGCCAGCCCTGTAATGCAATGCAGTGTGGCTTTGGTGCCGTAATCACTGTGCATGGTCATCTTCCACAGGTCCCTCTCCAGAGACAGAAGGAGAGAGAGGTCGCTCTCACGGGAGAGGAATCACAAGCCTTCTCGGTCCTTCTCCAGGTCTCGCAGGTAGGATGACGCTGGCGTGGTCGTGTGCTTTGAGCAGGTCTGCGGGAGTAATGGTTTAATGTCTTGGTGATCCCGCAGAAGGTTGTGGTGGGGAATCGTCTGCAGTGTCTTAGGAGGTTTTTTACCTTGAGTAGTTAAAAGTCTCTTTGATGGGGGGCGAGGATAAGGCAAAACATTCTCTTTGCACCTGGGTACTAATGTGTCTTTCCTCCCGCAGTCGCTCCAGGTCAAATGAGCGGAAGTAGGCCTGTGGGGAGGAGCTGTGTACAGGACACCATTCGGTGGGAGGACAGGAGGAGTATGTACAGAACATTGTTTTGTTTGGAAACTTCATAAAGCTTGGTGCATTTTTAAAATGTTTTAGCTGTTGAACTCGCTTTGTTCCTCGTATCTTGTAACAGGTGGCAGGTGTAAAGATGTGAATCTGTATATGGTTCTGAGCAGGTCCGATGATTTGTACTATTAATGCTTTACAATGTACCAGTCACGCCCGTCTGCGTCCGTGTTGCGTGAGGAGTGGTTTCTCTTGCCTGGAGGAACGTGTCTGGTTGGGGTGTGCTGGGACGGGGGGATTGACTGGCGCTCAGCCCATGGGCAGAAGTGAAGATGGGCTTGTGGTGGTGGCGCGGCCGGGAGCCGCTCGTCGGTGCAGAACCAGATGTGGATGCTTCATAGCCCAGTCTCGGGGATAGTGGGGACTGTTGAGCCAGTGGCGTGTGAAGGGAATGACTGAGCTGCAGTTCTGTCCAGAGCTCGAGTTCTGACTCCCATCACCTGGAACTGAGCCCTTCCTATTACGTGGAATACAGATTTTTAGCCGTAGGGTCAGCTGATTTTGTACTTGATGTGACTAGAGTACCTGTTGAATCAGTGAGTGGTGGTTGGCCATCTATTCCAGAACCTCGGAACAGACCAAATACACGGCAGAACTGGCAGCTGGAGTGGGTGTGTTGCGCGTGGGATGGTACATTGTAAAAACGATGAATTAAACATTTCTTTACTGTACAAGAATTTTCATGTCACTTGTAAAATGTCTTTTGTGAGATCCTTGGGATTAAAGTTTTGGTTACAACTTGTGGTTCGGTATTTAACTGGGGTACTTAGCGCA
>NW_010392758.1:5564-7591 GCF_000710305.1 Buceros rhinoceros silvestris
GCTGGGCGTATGGGGTGTGAGGGGACCCCACACCTCCCTGCAGCACACCTGCGCGGCCAGGTCCCTGCCTGTGCTCCCTGTTTTGGGCAGCTGCCCAGCGGCTCCTCTTCGGTATCCGCGAGAGGATGAGCTCTGTCCATCCCTCCTGACCAGGAGTGGAACAGCCCCTGGCCCGGGCAGGGGATGGGAGAAGCCATTGCCTCCTCCCGTGGGCTTGAGGAGGAGTGGGATGTGTCGGCTCCCAGCTGAGGGTGCTGGTGAGGCGGCTCTGGCCGTGCACTGTCGCGGCTCCCCAGCAGAGGTCGGGGTGGCCCTGTCAGCCCATGGGGCTCCTGTCCTCATCCCAAGGCAGCTCTGGGAGTGGTTGTACCAGGTGAGAGGCAGCCGAGGCCTGCGAAGACCCTGTTCAAACCCTCCCCGTGCTTCTGCTGGGGTTTGGCCCCTTCCAGGGCTGCAGCCCCCACAGCCAGCCTTGGCTGTCGCTGCCATCCTCCTGCGGTTACAGGGGCCTCTGGTAGTTCTGAGTACCGAAGGGGAAGAAATCTGAAGCGCTGTGGGGAAGCAGGCTGGTGGTTGTGTGCAGAAGTGGGGGAGTGGAGTAGTCTCAGGTTTCTGACCACCTTCTGCTCCTCAGCTGAAGAAGGAATGAAGAGACTGGCCCTTGGGGTGGGGCAGACCTGCAGACTGCTGGTTCGATGTCATGGGGTGGGGTTTGATGGGGAACCTAATGAGGAGCTTCTAGAGAAGGGTGAAGTGTGTATCCAGCCCTTCTCCCAGGGTGCTGTTTTTACCACAGCAGCATGCCCGTGGGTTTAGGTCTGCTCCTCAGAGCAGGTCAGGAGCGCTGCCTGCAGGTGGAACTCTGGGGCTTGGGTTTGACTCCAGCCCACTCTGAAACGCAATCTATGAGGAAGTGTTTGTGTTGACCTTCTAAGGCCAGGAACATCCTTCAAAGATTCCTCAGCCAGGAGGAGCTGCTGACCATCTGTCCTGCCAGCAGAGGACAGACGGATGCTCTCCGGCAGTTCCCTGGCAGAAACTGCGGCTCATTCCCCATCCTCGGAGACAGCTCTGCGGGCTCCGGGTGACAGGGAACCTCTGCTGTTGTCTTCACGGCAGTCACACCAATGCGTTGCGCTGCGAGTCTCGTTTGGGGAGGTTCGGCCGCTGTTGCCTGGCGAAGCATCCCTGGGTTCGCCCTATCTGTGCTCCTCAGGCACTGCTCAGCCCTATCTGAGCACATCCCAGAGGCACGTTCAGTGACGTTGCTCCCCTCGGTTCCTGCGGGGCTGGTTCTGTTCTCACACTCTCCCCGGGGACAATGTTGTGTGTGCATGATTCTCTGAAGGAAGGGAGGGGTTCTGCTGCTTTTTATGTATGCGCTGCCCTTTGTTCGTGGCAGAGAAGATGTTTTAAGAATGTGCCTCATGCTGAAAACAGGAGAGGCTGGATCTGTTCGTTCTTTTGATGGGAACGTCCTGTCCTCTGGTCACACCAGGAACTCAGCTACGTTCCTGACAGAGATTGCTTGTGTTTTGTACTCTCTGTCTTGGTGTTTCTTGTAGTCTGAAGTCAAAGGAGCTCAGCAGATGCTGGGCCGTGCCCTTGGGTGTCCCCACCGCAGCCGGCGGTGCCTGGCAGGGCAGGTTCTGCTTCCTCTCCCACCATCTTGGTGCTGATGCCAGCACAGTCCCCGCTGGAGGGGACAACTGCCCCGGTGCTTCCACGGCTTTTCCTCTGCTGTTAACATCCCCTCCTTCCCTTCCCAGTCCGGCCGTTCACTCACCATCCCGTCACCACGAGGTGTCACAGTGTCTCCTGACACAAAGATCCACGAAGCACCTGAACCTCCGACAAACCTCCCCCTTTCTGCTGGTTTTAATCCCTGTCCCCACGCCCGTGTTCAAACCGTACCCCAGCAACACCCCGACCCCATGCTCCGGCTGCCAGCGTGAATCACCGCCGGCTCCGGTGCTGCTGTTGCGCAGCTACAACCAGGAGCATCAACCCCTTTTGCAAACAGGAGG
>NW_010392758.1:7738-8080 GCF_000710305.1 Buceros rhinoceros silvestris
ACCCCCGCAGAGGGGGGATGGCGCGCCGCCCGGCCCCTGCCGTGAAGAGGTGGGTCTGCTTCCCCTGCCGCCAAGGTGCAGCAAGTTCCAGCTCCGCGCCTCGACCTGCCAAAAATAGGCAAAATAAAGACGATTTTCACTTGGCAGCTATTAAAGTCACGGAGTGAAACAGCTGCTGGAGCCAGCGCCGCCTCCCAGCCCACGCCCGGAGCGCTCCGGCTTCCTAGAAACACTGTCACTGTCTCAGTTTTCTGTTTCATTTCTGAAGTTTCACTGCGGCTCTTCCCCCGGGTCACGGAGGCACCACTGCTGGCTACATCCTTCAAGCCAACACTGGACTAG
>NW_010392758.1:8238-8724 GCF_000710305.1 Buceros rhinoceros silvestris
ATTACCCCGGGACCCCGACCAGCAGAACTCCGGCAATGCAGCCGGGACGCGATGTTCCCAAGTGATTCATTCAGCTCCTGTTTAATAACTCCGTAGCTGACATAACCCCTGAGCTGAATAAATCTCCACATTGATTCCCGCGGTGGTTCTGCTCCGTCCTCCACATCGCTGGAGCTGCCAGATTCTCTGGGGCACTAATCATGGCTGGGATGGGCAAAGGTTCCTCCTGCCCAGCCAGATTCTGCCCCCAGTTTCAGCAGTGTTCCTGCACAACCTGCCTGAGGCACCCCGGGATCCCTCCTAGAGACTGTCCTGTCCTTGGGCTTTGCTGGACGCCCCCCAGGCACGCCGAGGGGTCGCAATGCACCAACAGCAGGTGCAGCTGCTACCACAGCAGCCGGGCGCCGCGGTGCGGGAGGCCCTTGGCAAGCCACAGCCCTCCCTTGGGAGCCGCGCACGGTAGCAGGGTGGAGCAGTGGCATCAGG
>NW_010392758.1:8788-9179 GCF_000710305.1 Buceros rhinoceros silvestris
GGGGGCGGCAGCCCGTTGAAAAGCCACAGCCCTCCCTTGGGAGCCGCGCACGGTATCAGGGTGGAGCAGTGGTATCAGGGCGAGGCACCATGTCGCCCGGGCTGTCACTTCAACAGATCGCTCCTGCCAGCTGTGGGAGAGGAGCCTTATCTCCGCCGCGAGCAGAGGCTGCTTTGCCCATAAATATTTACCAATACCCAGTGGAAGCCCTGGCCACTCTGCCCAGCCTTTCCCCACCACTACCAACTGAGGGTGGCCGGTCCCTTTGCTGTAAAACATTCGCAGGCACTCATTCCCGACTAACCCCGGCTTTATTTGCTGTCGTGTGCAGGCGCGATGGGTCAGCGCAGAGCTTCCGCTGCTGCCCCGGGCACTGTCTCCCTGGTGCCAC
>NW_010392758.1:9320-10473 GCF_000710305.1 Buceros rhinoceros silvestris
CCGCCGTTACGAGCTTTTGGGGAGGAGGTTGTCCCAGGGAGGAGGTTGTCCCGGGGAGGAGAGGGGCTCAGGCCCAGTCAGCTGCCACTCCGGCCACTGGAAACCCCTCTGGCCGACACGTCCCGTGTTCACCCCTGGCTGGATGTTTACCCGATTTGGAGTCAGAAGTTGCCCCTGTGGGGTCGGTTGACAGGGACTGGAGGGGTGGGTTTGACCTGTAGATTTTTCAGGTTTTCCTGTTCCACGACCTCCCTCTGTCCCCCTCCTGCTCTCTCTGTGGCCTCTAACAGTTGCTCATCTCTCAACCTTCTGGTCTTCTGCAAAGCCTGAGTTGGTTATGGGCTTGGGTGCAGCATCGCTGCTGGCAGGTGACATACAGGATGTTTTTAACCTGCTTCCAGCCTCTGTTGCCAAGACTCAGCAAATTCCCATTCCCTGGTGGAGCAAGAAACCAGCGAGGGAGGCTGAAACCAAAAGAAAAAGGGTTTATAGCAGCACCTGGAGTCCCCGGCTCTCAGCCTGGTGGGTGGAACCCAGCAGAGCTCCATCGTGGGGTGCAGGCCGCGGCCGTCCCCACCGCCCGGTCTGGCACAGCTCGGGGTCGAGGTCAGCGGGGGTTCAGCGCGGGGTGAACGCTGCTCCCTCGCCCTGGCTCCAGGAAACGCTGCTGTGTGCGACCGGCGCGGCACGACGAAAGTGCAATCGACCCTTAACCCGGCGGCATGTCGTCGCCGGTGGTTTTACTGGGAGCTGTGCACACACAGCCGTCCCCTCCCATTACCTCTGCTCTGCACGGGACTATGCCCCAGCGTGAGTCACCAGGCAAGACCGTGTCCATCCATCTGTCCGTGGCGTCTGTCTGGATACTCCCCTCCCGCAGATGCTATTTCGAGCATCGCTTCATCCATGGTGCCACCGGGCTGATCTGCTCCCGGCTCTGCCCCTTCCCTCTCCTCTGCCCCACACCCAGCCCCACTCCGCACCCCCCAGCACACGGGCGAAGGGAATCGTGACCCCGAGCCCCGAGGGGTGGCAGGATTCCCAAATCCCGTGGGGAAATCCCTGGGGAGGCTGACACAGGGTGAGCGGGCACCGGGATGGATGAGCGGAGCGTGCGTCGCCCAGAGCCGCGGGCTGGGGGATTGGCGTCAAC
>NW_010392758.1:10650-11606 GCF_000710305.1 Buceros rhinoceros silvestris
AGAGCAGGGACGTGGCCTCACGGGCGCCTCATCCTCGTGCCTGGTGGCGCTGGGTGGGGGGTTCTGTGCCAAATCAGGGCTTGTGTTTGAAGCTCACGCTGTGAGCAAGCCATAGTCAGCAGCTCTCTGTAGTCACCAACTCATGAGGCTATAAAAAGGGGGGGCTACAAAGGGCCAGATCGTGCTCCCGATGGATTTCAACCAACGCCATGGCTTGGGGAGCAACAAATCCCTCGTTGGCAGCTCCGTGCCACGCACAATGTCCATTCGGCAGCAGTTACCTCGGTCACCAGCTTCCCACGGGCTTCCCCGGATCTGCCGAGGGCCGGGGGACCACACGGAGCTCCCGATGGATTTCAACCAACGCCATGGCTTGGGGAGCAACAAATCCCTCGTTGGCAGCTCCGTGCCACGCACAATGTCCATTCGGCAGCAGTTACCTCGGTCACCAGCTTCCCACGGGCTTCCCAGGATCTGCCGAGGGCTGGGGGACCCCACGGACTGCGTGGATGGGCGCAATTCTGGCACGCGCTCTGCTCGCTCGCCCCCACCCACGTGGTGGATCCCGCTGTGGAAGGTCCCGGTGGGCCTGGAGCAGTCACTGTCCTCCCCCTGCCACCCCCCAGGAAGCGTCCTCTGCCCTTTCTGTGATGCCCACGGGGAAGAGCTGCCAAAAAAACCCAACCCCGGGGACACTGTGGGTGGATGTGGATCCACTGGGTGGATTTAGTCCCCGCGAGGAGCTTTGCAGGAGGCTGGAGCCCATCGCCCCGGTTCCCAGCGGGGTGTCCGCACCCCCTCCGTGGTCTGTGCGGTCCTGCCCTGCTCCGGGGCCGTACGCAGTGGGGTGAAGCAGCAGATAAATAAAGAGGCAAACGAACGGGAGGTTGAAGCCAGGTACTCGCTGCCGCCCTCGCAGGAACAATGAGCCTCTTTGCTGCCAGCAGGGAAAAAAA
>NW_010392758.1:11721-13614 GCF_000710305.1 Buceros rhinoceros silvestris
AACCACCAACCCCACAAAAGCTTCCAAAGTGCTCTTGGAAAGTCAGTGAAGCAATTACGTTAATGACTGTGAACAGGGCTAAAAACAATCCGGGATGAAAATGAGTGAGGGGCCGAATGAAGCGACCGATTCATAGCCCGGCCCCCGCACCCAGGAATATTTCCAGTAAGGGTGCGGGGCTGTCGCATCCCCCATTTGCGCCTGCTGGGACCCCGTTTCCACGCTGCTGGGTCCGGTGTCTCATCAAAATGCCTTCATAAATGGAGCGAACAAGGGCTGTATGAGGCAGGGAAACAGTCGATTAACACGATCCCAGTTCTTTTAGGGGCAGAGTTAATCAAGCATTCAGCGTTTTGTCATTCTTGTCTTTCTTTCCTGGGAAAATCCTATTAGTATAAAATCACTTAATTGGGCACTTCAAAGGGCTGATGGGAAAACAACCTTCGCCAGGCTATAAACGCCGGCCGGCCGAACACTGCCTTCATTTAGGCTCTTGCTGGAGCGTGTTTCATTAAGAGCCTTCACATTTTCCACTTAAAAGAAAAAAAGCTTGTTAGCAGAGATAACAAAAACAACAACAACAACAAAAATCTTGCTGATTTGCGTCTTGCTGCGGAGGGTTTTCGCTGCCCAGTCCCGCGGGGCTTTTTCCCCGGTGGAGCCTCTCGCACCTCCAGCGAGCACCCAGCAACCCGCGTCCCTGCGGCAGGGCAGTCCACACCTGCCCGGGGGGCGGCTGGGTCCGGGCTGTCCAAGGGGGGACAGTCACCCCCATGTCCTGTGGGAGGGGGGTGACAGCCCCGCTCAGCCCATCAGCGCATGGGATGGTGTGTTTGGCAGGGCTGGACCCCAGAGCCTGCTCTCAGTGCCGGGGTGGAGGTCCTGGGTTAGTTCCCCTGCTCCCGGGTTCTTTCAGGTTTATCCCTCCTTGGAAAATACCGGAGCGTGCCCTGATGTGTCATTGCCAGCTCTGTCCCTAAGAACCTGGAGGATGCTCCTCTGCCCAACCCTGGCCTGGTTTTTCCCCCTGCACTGGTCCATCAAACCCAAATACTGCATTTTCCCCCAGAAAAATGCTTCACATACACCTTCGACCACCCAAATTCTGAACCATCCTGGCTGCAGGGTGGGCTGGGCGAGGACCATGCGGATCCGTGCTGACGGGTTCCTGTCTGGGAGAGTCTTCCCAGTCAGCCGCAGGCTTTAACCACGGTTAACCATATTAACGACATTTTGTGCTCAGCCTTTATGAAATCCTGACCCGGGGCTGTTTGTGTGCCTTCAAAACAGTCGTGGACATGGGCTGGACCTCGGCATGTCATTCCCACCAAACATACCGAGGTCCTGCCTTGGCACAATGTTTGGTTCTTCACTTCGGGGTTGGGGTTCCCACAAAGGTGCTTCCCCATTCTCCACCCCCTCACCCATATCGGGGCATCAAACCCTGATTTCTTCACCCAGCTCAAATCATCCCCTCGCTCCCGCCCGCACCCCTCGGCTTTCAGGTGTGCTGCTCCCCTTGTCCCCAGAGAGGATGAGTCGCGGTGTCAGAGGCGATGTGCCCGGGCACATTCCCCTGACGAAAGCCCGGCCGTGCCGGCGCTGACGGGCTGAGTCACGCACCGACCCTGCCCGCCTGCGTGAATAACGCAGCTGCATGCCCCGCTGCAGCGGTGTCCTCCCGCCTCAGCATCTGCAGGACCCACCTGGGGACAGCGCCCTGGGGAGGAAACTCCGGAGGGTCCCAGGCCAGTGTTTGTGTGCCCCAGCTGCAGGGAAGGCTGTGAAATTCGTGAGCGGTTAGTATGTTCCTTTTGCTCCCCCGGTTACGGTGGGCTCTTCAGGCAAGGTCGGATTCTCCTAGGTCACAGCCCTCCCGGCTGGCGGGTTGGG
>NW_010392758.1:13627-14390 GCF_000710305.1 Buceros rhinoceros silvestris
ACCGGGTTGGTCACAGCTCCCACTCTGGGGCTCTACGTTGTGGGAAGGAACCAGAAGATGCTGGTCCCCAGCCCCGCGCCTCCCACCTCCTCCAGCTCGCCTTGTTGGGGCCAAACATCATGAGTCACCTTCAGGATCTTTTTTTCCAGTTCCTCTACTGCCTTCTGCATTAATCACTCTTTTCCCCCGTTTTTCTGGCGATGCTGCTGCAGACTTGACCATGGACTCTCTGACCCGGACTCTGGTGCAATTCCTCTCCCCACTTCCTACTTCCAGGCACCCAGTTTGCCTCAGCCTCTTCTGATGCCGGTGCAGCCAGAGCTCCTCTGTTCCGGCAGGGGCAAGAGGAGTGAGAGCAGAGTTTGCAGGACCCAGAAACTTGGTCCCTGCCATCCTAGGGCACAGGGAAGGACCCCCCCAAAAAAATCACAGAGATAATATCCGAGTTACTTCCCTAAGGGACAATCTGCGGTGGGCTTATCTCCTGGCTGGTTTTGTCCTGGTCCAGCCAGGCTGGGGGTTTGTCGCATCCTTTTGCCAGTTTAACCCCTCGCTCAGGTGGCACCAGCGAGGCCACTCCTTCCTCTGCCTCTTCAGGCGCTATTTAATAACCTGCTGGTTTCGACAGTCCCACTCCCTGCGGAGCATGCGGGGGCTGTTATGAAACCCCCCCCCATTCACCTGCGAGCATCCTCTCGGTAAATGCTGCTTCACCCAAGGATGCCGGTGGCAGCCCCACCCCCTCCCCTCCTCCCACCCGAAC
>NW_010392758.1:14453-15311 GCF_000710305.1 Buceros rhinoceros silvestris
AAGGATGCCGGTGGCAGCCACACCCCCTCCCCTTCTGCACCGAGCACATATTCCTTGCACCCGGAGGAAGCGAACCAAGAGCTGCAGCTGGAGCAGAGCTCGCGGTTGGCGAGGAAACAGCCACTGCCGCGCAGCGATGCAGCCGGCTCTCCGCAGTGCGGCTCTGGAAGCTGCTCTTCGCAGCGGGCAGCAAGAACCATTCCCTGTGGAAGCAGCTGCAACAGCTTCCCGATGGGAAAGGCTGTTCCAGCTCGGCCCTGCCCGTCACCACAGGAAAGAGGCTGAATTCAGGAGCATCGCCAGCTTTGCCAGGGGGGATTTACACAGCATGCGGGTCCACTCAGGATGCTTTTGCATTCCCCAGCCTCCTGTCACCTTTTCTCCCCGTCCCTCCGGGCCTGTCCGGAGGCAGCTGAGGGGGCAAGCAGCCACCGATGCCCCAAACGCCACGGCCCAGCGCCACGGAGCGGGGAGTGGTGGTGGCAAACGCTGCTGGGGAGCGTGGCAGCCTCCAGCCAAACATGCCTGAACACATTCTCCTGCCGCTCAGGCCAGTGGGAAGCTGCTGGTCCAGCTGGTAAACACGGGGTGTTTTGCACGCTGAGGGTCTTGCTCAGCCCGCCAGAACCCACCAGCTCCAGGGGCCTTCGAGGGTGCCCAGCACTCCCAACGGATCGCTTTAACATGATCTTTGTCACTGGGAAGCGCACTCACAGCTTCTTGTGCCCCACGCTGCCCCACATCCACACCCTTGCTGCCCAGGTCGTGGTGCCCGAAGCACCCGGGCAGTTTACGCCGCACTGGGAGGGTGCTGCAGAATACAGCCCCTCCATGCACTGGGGTGAGGTGACTCGGAGG
>NW_010392758.1:15484-15766 GCF_000710305.1 Buceros rhinoceros silvestris
TGCAGCACAGCAGGTAGGTGCCCTCCAGAAGCTCCTCTGGGTTCAGACCTTTCCTGCCCTGGACTGGACGTTCTCCAGATAAGCCCCAGACACCCCCAAACCCTCTCCGCAGGTTCCTGCAGGACATGCACGGGCTTGTTCCTCCTCCTCATCCCTGCCCGGGAGCCCGCGGGGCTCCGGCCAGCAGATCCTACCAGCACGGCCAGCTGCTGGGGGGCTCTGCTGGTGGAGCAGAGCGGGACTGGGGGGCAAAATCCACCCGGACAGGAGCCGGCCGTGCCG
>NW_010392758.1:15989-16304 GCF_000710305.1 Buceros rhinoceros silvestris
ATCCTTAATCTGTTGTCCCCTTGTCACAGTGCCCCATGGGCAGGAAAGCCTGGGGGCGATGGGGACACCCCTGGATGGGTTGGGGACACCCCCCCATCAGCTAAATAAACTGCTGCCCTCTAAGGTCCCTGGGGCTCCGGTTGGGACGGGGGACCCGTGTATCCCCCGATGGGGGATGCCCTGTACGCTCTGACTGGGGGGTCCCTGCACCCCCCTAAGAGGGGGGTCCTGTGTCTCCTCACGGGAGATCGCTGTTCCCCTTGAAGCGGGGTCCCTGCACCCCCTCAGGACGGGGGTCCCGGCACGCCCCGCTGC
>NW_010392759.1:0-17383 GCF_000710305.1 Buceros rhinoceros silvestris
GGTTATTTGCCTCAGCCCTCGACCCTTAACAGGACCCCAGAGCTGGACGCAGTACTCCAGGTGAGGTCTCACAAAAGTAGAGTAGAGGGGCAGAATCTCCTCCCTTGACCTGCTGGCCATGTTTCTTTTGATGCAGCCCAGGATGTGGTTGGCTTTCTGGGCTGCAAGCACACATCGTGGGCTCACACCCAGCCTTTCATCCACCAGTACCCCCAAGACCTTCTCCACAGGGCTCTTCTCAATTATCTCATTCCCCAGTCTGTAGTGATACCAGGGGTTGCCCCATCCCAGGTGCAGGACTTTGCACTTGATCTCGTTGAACCTCATGAGGTTTACACAGGCCCACTTCTCCAGCTTGTCCAGGTCTCTCTGGATGGCATCCCATCCCTCTGGTGTGTCAACTGCACCATCAGCTTGGTGTCATCTGCAAATTTGCTGAGGGTGCACCCGATCCATGTAATTGGTGAAGATCTTAAACAGCACTGGTCCCAGTGTGGACCCCTGAAGGACACCACTTGTCACCAGCCTCCATCTGGACATCAAGCCATTGATCCCTACCATCTGGATGTGACCATCCAATCAATTAATTATCCACCAAACAGTCCACCCATCAAATCCATATCTCTCCAATTTAGAAAGAAGAATGTTACGGGGGACTATATCTAAGATTTTACAGAAGTCCAGATAGATAACATCCATAGCTCTTCCATTGTCCACTGACATCATCTCTTCAGCACTGAAGGCCACTAGGTTGGTCAGGCAAGACTTGTGTTGCCTTTTAAATCCCCAGGTCAGGTGACAATTGGTCCAAGAGCAGTTTTGTCTCCTCTGGGAGGAGAAAACAAAACAACTCTTTAGTGGTTAAGACAGGAATGAATTGAGAGCTAAGCATGCCACCTGCGGCCATGGGCAAAGAAACAGGCTCATTTAGGGGGGAAAAGAATTAATTTAATTCAAAACAACAAAACCACAAATCACCAATTAAATTAGGGTAGGACAGAGAGAAAGAGAACAGCAGGATCTCAAACATGTCTTCCCCCACACCTCTCCTTTTCCCCGGGACCATTTTTTACAACCTGTTCCACACACAGGCGGCAGCGCTGGAGGAGGGGACGAGGGATACGGGGTGGGGGTTAGTGTTCCAAACTGTGGTTAAGGAAAACAGCACTAAAGGTTACCAAGCTGTTCGAGCAGCACAGCAGGGCAGCAGCAGCAACAGCAGCAGAAGCAGGCTCTGCAGCGAAGAGACAGCAGTGGCAGCGACAGTAGACACGTGGTGTGGCAGCACAGCGCAGAGGTGGCAGGGAAGTGGCAGACAACAGGACAGAAGCAGCCAAGCACGTGGTCCCACCTGCGCAGGGTTTTTAAGGAAGTGCCAGGGTGCGCCAAAACTCCAGAGCCAGTGAGATGTGCTGACATCATGGAAGGGAAATGCCATTGGCTGTTTGATGCATCTATCAAAGAAAAACTAACCCTGTTTGTCTTCAACCAGGACAACCTGCCCTTGGTGCAGCCATGCTGGCTGTCCTCCATGTGCCTTAGCATACCTTCTAGGAGGATACTGTTCCATCTGTTCCAGGAGCTAGTGCAGAGCCAATAAGCACTGCCCCTTGGGGCTGGATGTTGAGGAGGCTGGCGGCACCATAACCAAATGCATTCTCCCAAGGCGCTGGGGATCCATGGGGCTCAACAGGGGAGCGAGCTGCTGCAGCGGTATTATCATTGCAGGAGCAGATGGTAGGACAGTACACGTTCTCATTACAAAGGCACTGCTTCATGTGTTGATGGAACATTCTTCGTTTCTTGGGTGTTATTGTCATCCCGTCAAAATCACGTTGCATGCATTCTTAGCTGAGGACTGGCTTTTTCTGTGGGATCATTTTAGATTAAAATGTAAAGCATTACAAACTAACGTAAATGATAGCAAAGCCTAGATTCCAGCATTCACGTTACAGCCTACTTTAGGCAGTGAAATACTTCATTTAACTACTAAAAATTGCTGTTAAAACAAGAATCTGGGGGCTTAGTAGTAAAGTAAGCATCTATATCAGAAATATGTCAATTCAACATAATTTTGAAAATGAGACATAGTTAAAATCTACTCTGAATGCTTTGTGGATTTTTGTTTGGTTTGGAGAATTGATTTCTTTATTACATAGTCATCTCTGCACTTTTACTGCCGTACCTATATGAAGTGCCTTACCTCTGTTATTTCTGGAAAATTTCTGTCAATGGCATGGAAATGATAGGTTACTAGCTGCCTTTAAGTGTTATTTTCAAAAAAACAAAAAAAAAAAAAAAAAGAGAAAAGTTTATCCACAAGCAAATATTCCAGCTTTGTCAAGCTAAATCACAGTTTCTGGCTCGTGGTGTGACACACACAACATATGTCACTTGTTTTGGAGTGAAGTGCAGCTATGCAGAACCTTTGCACTGCAGTTAACTGAGTTTAGCAGTAAGCAGTAGATGGCAAGGTTTATTTCAGGCAAATGAAGAAAAATGAAGGAGAAGCCTCACAAGTTTAAGACTGAAAAGGATGGCTTGACATATCTTCACAGGCGAACCAGCTGTTCATAAAATCTTTTGCCCTTAGATGACTTATGAAAGGCTGTTTACCTACAGATTGATCAGAGGTGTCTCACATTTTGACAGATGATCAATAATGGATTTTGCAGCAATAACTGAAAACTGATTATTCCTGTACCAGCTGAGATGCATTTGGGCATTTGAGAGATAGACAGTAGTTGTGTCACACAAGGTCTTCAGAGGACATACACCCTTCTGGAACAACAGTTGAAGACCAGGCGAGAAAACCTAGGGATATTTAATGACAAAAGACAGTCTTTGGGCAACTGAATTGTGGCCAGTGGTTTCATTATTGACAATATTCTGTATTTTTACTGAAGAAAAGTGATACCTATGCAAGGACATTCCCGTGAGTGTGAAGAAGATGGTGCAATACTGATTGTAAACTCTCATCCATTGGGAATTCCAAATAGAGGTTGAAATCTGAAGATAATGACTCAAAAATCTATGTTGTGAGTAGAGAACTACATTTTGTTCAGCTTAAGGGAAGGAGACAACCCCAAATTTACAGTGCAGCACATGCTGTTGTCTCTCTGCCTGGGTATCTCTCTTTGGATTCAATAAATCCCAATGTCCCTCAGATCACTTCTTACTACTTCATCACAGTGAGTTCAAGCAGACTCAAGCGAAGAGCTCTGCAGGCCCATCAGTGCTGCTTCCTCTGGGATGACATTTACCAGTGTGGCAGGTCTCCAAGGCAGCTCTCTGAGTAACAGCGAGAACAGGTGCTGTGCGATCTGAATTGGTTTAGCTGTGGTAAAAGCATTCATATGAAAGAGCAAACATGCCCAAAATTCCTAGTCTGGTTCACTTACTGATTAATTTGTTCATAGACCATATTGGGAAGCACCTGTTGTTTGAGAACCTCCCACAACCCTCTGGTACTCTGACAGTATTGATAGCCAGTCCTGGTGATTAGTATTACATTTGTAAAAGCTTTGCTTGTACACGTGCTCCTAAAGTGTTTCCATATGTATGTCTGCCAGTGTATTTAACATTGCAGGGTATCTTAATAAACACACATGGAAAAGACAAAATTGAATCATAGAATGGTCTGGGTTGGAAGGGACCTTAAAGATCATCTATTTCCAACCCCCTGCTATTGAGACCAGGGAAAATATCAGCAGGAGTTGCTTTGACATTCTGTTCCTCCTTTGCTTGCAAGGAAAAAAATCAGAGAGGCGGAAGACGAGTTTGATAAGTTTGGCCAGCCAGTGTTGAGGCAGCTGCCCACCTCTTTCAGATGTGAGGTCGCCAGAGACAGGTCATACCTTTTCCATCTGCTTTTTGCTGTAAACACTGTTCCTGTTTTCTTGAGCCTTGAAGGGCTTGTGTAAGGTCTCATACGTTCTTCAGGAAAAAAATAGGGTCTTATTGACCATTATCACCAGGTTAAACCTATCTGAGACTGGTTGAAATGAGCTGGGACACACACAATGCTTCAGCCAGGTGAACGCACTGAGTCGATGGCCTTCATCAAAGACACAGAAACAAACAACCTGGGGAAAGCAGGGTTTCTCTGCAGGCTGCACACAGACCTACAAAACAATAGTCTATCTTCAGCCTTAATCTGCCATTAACTTCCAGAGAGAGAAGTGAAGACTTTTTGCATGTAGCAAACACATCCATCCTGGTCTGCAGAAAATCCACCACTTCTTAAGTCATTGTAGGCTTTGTTTCAAAATATCTGCACAAGCACCAAGAATGTGCCTGTTTAAAATATACTTCTGTGTTTGACTGTATCGTCATTCTCAGTCCATAAACCATCACATCTTTGAAAGACAACAATAACTTCAATACTCGGTTTCATTACTAATAATATCTGTTATTGAATATGTTAAATTACCCAGTCTATTGACTTGATTAGCAATTTTAATAAAACAGGAGAATACAAGGATTGTTAGAGGAAAGAATTGTGACAACTACTTTCAGATTACAACAAATGTGTCGAAAATTTGGGGTTTGTTTGTTAAAATGGATGGTAAATAATAGTAATTTTGTGATATATTGCTAATAAAACACCCCCGTTACCCATGCAAGCAGTAATGGCCAACAAGAGGTAGCACAATAAGTTTTGTTAATAAGCTTTAGATTTTTATTTGTAGGCTAGGATGATGTAACTTATCAAACATGCCTTCTGCCCGTATGTTTTTCCATTTATTAGAGGAAAGAATTCCTAAGGTAACCACTGATAACATTTTACTTAGTCTTAATTGTTTCCAGAGACTTTATGGTTGTTTCACTTACATTCTATATGCAGGAAGCTGGATACTTTGCAATCTGGTTTTAGCTAGTCTGTGGATGATTGTTGTTTCACCTCACTAATCCTATATGCAGGTCTTACAAGAAGCAGCTGAGGGAACTTGGGTTGTTTAGTCTGGAGAAAAGGAGGCTCAGGGAGACCTCATCACTCTCCACAACTAGCTGAAAGGAGGTTCTAGGGAGGTGGGGTTGGTCTCTTCTCCCATGTGACAAGGGATAGACAAGAGCAAAAGGCCTTAAGTTGCACCAGGGGAGATCTAGGTTAGATATCAGGAAGAACTTCTTTACAGAGAGTTGTAAAGCATTGGAAGAGTCTGCCCAGGGAGATGGTGGAGTTCCCATCCCTGGAGGTGTTTAGCAGTTGTGTAGATGTGGCACTGAGAGACATGGATCAGTCCATGGCAGTGCAGGGTGAACAGTTGGACTTGATGATCTTAAAGGTCTCTTCCAACCAGATGATTCTATGATTAAAAGAAATATGCTTTGAGATCATTAATGTGTCAGAACTAGGTATTACAGCCATATTACAATTTAAGAATTTTACATCTTATTATAAAACAATCTAAAAGGAAAGACTATGGTCTACCTGAAGTTTCAGGGCTCAAGTGTTTTTTGGCAACACTGTTTGGATGCCAGCTCTTCGCATCAGAAATCATGGTGCTCACTGGTGTGGCTGATAATCTGAGTAATGCATCTGAAGGGAGCTCAGATGGACGAATGCTGCCCTTTATTTTCTTCTGAAAAATATGCGGCCTCAAGATAGATTAGGAACAGTGGAAAACATACAAATAACTTGACTAAGGTGGTTATACCTTAGCCATAATTATTTCTCAGTCTTTTTTATTGTTCTTTGCTGCTTGTCTGCATCTCTGTGGAAGTAAAATGTGACGTGTGGAGAGAGGATCTATGATCATGGTATTCAAGATCCAAACCAACACAAAAAGGATCAGCAATATCTTAAACTGTCTTAAGTATACACGCTGCTCTAGATTAATAGATGTAAACCGTATATTTATTCTTTGGGTACTTATTCAGACCAGACATCAGTTTGTTAGCAATGAAGAATATCATGTAAGCCCTATTTAATTAAAATAGTTATATCTCATTATGTCCTTTGGCTCAACATTTTTAATGTAATTATCTTCATAATGCTCTTGTGAGGTAGGGAAGTACTGCCAGATACCAATATCCAAGCTTTTAGAAAAGGATTTATGGAGATCAGGGTATCGAAATTAAATTCTGTTGGACTCAGACTGGCATTCTAGCCATGGAGGCCCTCCTTCTTTTCTGTTGTTTCACCTCGTTCATTGAAGAAAGTACCAATAATAATAGAGACTAATTCCAAATTCTGAGAATCTCTTTTTTGCTCTTATATTGGGCTTTGGGTAACATTTTAGAATTAGTGCAACCATTCAAAAAGACATGTTTAAAAATGTATGTGCCCTGAAAAGAAAAGGTAAAATAAACCTTTTTTTTTTTTTCATAAAGGGAGAAATTATTAAGTGAGCTATATAAACTCCTGGAGTCAAAGGCAGTAGTCAAGGACATATTGGGTAGGTCTTTGGGCAACCCGATCTAGTGGAAGGTGCCCTTGCCCAAGGCAGGGGGGGTTGGAACGAGGTGATCTTATAAACTCTCTTCCAACCAAAACGATTCTAGATTATGTCATTCAAGCATAAAATGATCGCTCAGGGCTGGTAGTCATAAAGCTTGGCTTCTGCTGTTACAGGGAAACTAATATTGTAGTCAGTGGGAGAAAACCACTTTTTTGCACTCATAGGGGGTAGATCTAGAGCAATTACATTGCTTTCCACAAAGTAAGAATAGCAGTACAGTTTGGGGAAATAAATCACTGGGATTTGCAGCTGTCCCTTAAACATGGCCTATTGACTAATAAAGCTATTTCTGTACCGCTTGCCTCACTCGTTTGAAGAATTAAAACTTGGTTGAAAGAGTCAATACAATTTATTGTCTCGTTTCTAAGGAGTGCTGGTAACAATCTGACAGTAATCTACACCAGAATAAGATTTTACTGTAATATTAGTTCTACTGACACATCTACTAGGGTGGTTACTTCAGTTAAATACCAGGAAATCTGTTCTGCAAAAATTACCACATTTCAACTAAAAGCTATTGTTATTGTTGCTATTAATTACATTGTGTCTTACATTTTAATAACTCATTACAGATTAACAAAAATCAATATAAATCATAACGGAGATGCTAGTTCTGCTATTGTATTCACTGAAAACTTTTTGGCAGGATAACTCAACAATTCATGTATTATTACAGCCTAGTAGGCCATTCTTCTCCTTTTAGTAGCAACATTATATTTAACTTTTTCAACCTGCTTTCAGAATATTTATTATATAAGCAAAGTAGACTGATTTTACAGACCTTTAAAGTGCTTTATTGTAAACTGTCCCTTTGGGAATACTTAGGATTTAGCCAGGTTTTCCATGTCGAGGCATGTTAGCAGAGTTCAGTGACTCTTCACTTGCTGACAACAATGATCATCACTTGTACTATCTGTAATTCTCCATTTTGAGTAGCAGCCGCCAGGTTCTTACACATTCTAATATAATGTTTCTATTAGGGTTTTTGCTAAAATGTAGAAAATATAAGAGCAAATAAATCTGTTTCCATTGCATTCTCTCCCTGCAAGTGTAAGTATAAAATTTTCCTGAGATCTTGACTGTGATATAGAGGACTGATCATGAGAATCTCATGGAATATCAGTTATTTTTCTTCTAAAAGTCTCAAATACTCTAAAGAGTTTTATGGTAAATGCCTTTTTAAGAAGGCATTTGTTAGAAGTCCTCTAGACCTGACTTGCTTTTGTTCTTTGAATCAAGAGGAATTGTGAATAATCCCCAGTCATAATTAAAGTAAGATACCTACAGGTATAACAGCAACAGCAACAACAACAACAGCAAAAAATAAAAAGTCTTAGGCTGTAAGTAAAATTTAGTAAAATCTAAAATGATCTCTTCTTTTAGTGCTGTTCTACATCAAAACTTGCATTAGGCCAGTAGAAACATAAACAGAAAGGGTAAATAAGGAATTGTTGAAGAAGGCCAGCTACTTAGACAACTTAGTTTGTCTAGTCAGTGCAGGTTTTTGCTTGACACAGACTCCTTTCTGATTCAATAACTTGCCATAAATTGTGCTTGGATTTCAGAGACTCATGCAAAACTATACTATTGATCCTGCAATCAGATTATTAAGGCCTGACTGTTAAACCAATATGGAGCCCCATATCCTTTAATTGAATTCCGAGTGTAGTCTGTTTTGAAACATCTCACCAGTCTAAAGCTGGAATTGTATCTCTCACTAGAAATGCTATCCTTTAATTCAAGGAGCCTAATTCAATGCTTTCAGCTACTGCTTTCATGTAATTGTTTGAGATCAAGTGTCCAAGGCCTCCCTGCTGTCTCAGTATTCAGCTGGTCTCTTCTCTGTGTGTAGAATATCTGTCCACTTGCCTACTAGCCAGGAAGTTGACATCTGCATCTCTTGAAGTGAATATTCACTTAGGTTATACAAGGTGTACAGAACCCTAGGGCACTAGTGATGATCAAAAATACCTCTAACGCGTACAGTGATGGCAAACTTGTGAAGTTTAAAATACCTCAAAAAATATCACTTCAACAGTAATCATCCTTTAACCACACTGAAAAAAAAATGTAGTTAAGTTGGGAGGGTTTTGTTGTTTGTTTTCTTTTTTTAATTAATGTACAAGCAGAAAGAGCTGTCGCTGGAGACAACCTAAGCTCCCACGGTTTGAAACAGTGTGTAGTCACTCAGATACTTCACAAAAAAACTACTGGAATGCGTTTGATAATTTTTTGACTGAGAAACTTAGCTGTTGCCATGTTCTTCTGTGACATTTTGACTCACAATGTGCTGCAAATATTGCTGTTTCAGAGTTTTGGTACTTCTGTTTTTAAATTTTACTAGAACAAGATATGAAGTGGTTGCCTGAAAAAAGAGTTAAGGGACTGTGAAACCTGAAAGGATGGGGATTCTGAGTTTTGCAAGGTTTACAGAATCCATATGAGTTTGTGTATAATATGTCTGCTGTATCAAAGAGACTTTTTTCAAAAGGAAAATATTGTCAGTTTCTGGATGAAAAAGTTGTTTCATAACCTCCACTTCAAAAAATACCAGCACGAACGATAGGTTTCATCTTCCCAATGTCTATGGAGAAGGATAGGATAAATAGCCCTCTAAGGACTCCTGCCTCTCTCCAGAGGTTATAGAGGGATTCCCAATGTCCAGTTAGGACTAGATGCTTCTCTTGTAGATGGTTACATCAGATGACAGGAATTAAGTAATACTGCTTTATGGAGAAACATGGATTCGGGTGCTAGAAGAACCTAAAGGACTTTTGTGATTATCTGTCTGACCTTGTAGGTACAGGAATTCCTTAAGCTAATTCTTGTTTGTACAAGAGTCTATCTTTTAAAATCTATTCAATTAGACTCTAAAATGGTGCAGTTGGAGAACTAGCCACATTCTTTATGAGTTTAGGTGTTTCACTGTTTAACTTCCATTGTTTTGAGTCTGCTGTTAGGTTTATGGCCCAGCACCAGCTTCCGGTGTTTTGACCTTGCATTCACCTGTAAATTGAAGACCTTATGGTTATCGAACGTATCCTCTCTATGAAAGTAATCACAGATTCATCACCCTATCTTCTCCTTATTCCCAGTCCTTCATGTTTTGTACGAACATGAGGAACCTGAGATTTCCCAATTGAATCCAAAGTAAGAATCAAGAAAGCTCTGAAATAGTTGGTAATTTACTTTTTCAGAGGTCTCCCTTCTTTTCAGATCCTGTATATGCAGCTCATGGAAGGAGCTCACAACAGAGTTAGGGACTCCATACTCCACACAAGCTTTATCTCTGGTCCGTAAAAGCTCAGGTGCAGCTCTCTTCAGAGCGTTCTGCCAGAGTGCTGTGTGTACCTGAGCACATGCAGAGAAGAAGGATTTTCTGTTGCTGTGTTGGTCCAAGGACTGTCAAAGTTTTATTATGTTTCCTTTCCCAGCCAAGTTTAAAGGAATTTCACTGAACGAAAGCCATCCTTGGTGAAAAATATTTCCAGACATAGAGAGAGAGCTCTCCAAAAAACACACCTTGAATGTTTTGCATTAAACAAGTTTTACTTGTACTTTCTGTCTGTGTATGTGTCTCTCTGTGTGTATTTGTACTTTATATTATGTACACAGACTTTGGAGGCTCAGTGGTTCTTTGAGTTTAGCTAAACTAGCTGGACAGTGTGTCCTCAAATACATTAATACATTAAACTGCAGAAAACCTCCCCAAATCTAAACAGAACTTTAAAGAAGTTTGAATTCACATCATAACTTCTTGGTGTAAAATAGGTACATCTATTATAACAAATTAAGGATTCATGTGATTGCTCTTTAGCACTGGCATAGAATGCTACAGCCAACAAGTAATGTAGCTCTGTGCCAATTGCCAACTAAGGATGCTTTTGTCTTATGGTAACCCCTGAACCATCACCAGAAATACTCTGGGAGTACTGGACCGGCTAAAACATGCCAAAATAGAGTACACCAAACCTATTGCCCAGAATTGTTCCCCCCTCAATGCCTTATTTACTTCTACATACGTAGGATGATTAACATTTTGAATTACCAAGTTCCCTATTTACAGTGTTTGTGATGAACCTTGCTTGACTGCTATGTAGTGGGCCCTCAAATTCACCACATACTTCTGAAACTTATGAAGATATTGCCCAATGTTGTTCAGGAAAAAAAAAAAAAAAGAAGAAAAAACTGTTTCTATCACTTTAGAAGCAAAATGAGTAAGTTTTAAACAGCGGTTAGCAAGTTTCCTTGGTTCCAAGCTGACTTACTGAAAACCATTTATTTAATAGCAAGACACATGCAAATCAGTAGCAACTAATGAACTTCTTGCTAAAATATCACAGTGCCTGTACACCTACAGCGAAGGGTAACATCACAGGGGCCACGAAGGAAAAGCATACTACCTATTTTTTAAAAGAAGATACAAAGTGCTCCAGGGAAGAATCTATAACAAATTACTAAATGATAAAATTCCAAGCTTTCAGGGGAAAGGGTAATGCTAAGCAGCAAGCACTAAAGATGTCAGGAACAAAAGACATCAAACTAATCCTTTGTGCTCCTCAAATTGAATTTGAGCCAGCAATATTATCATTTTCAAGACAAACCAACAAAGGCTAATTTTAGCACTTAGTTAATTAATAAGTGTTCTGTGTTATATCTGGGGGACAATTACTGCAGTCTGACGTTGGTGAGGGCTAGTTCTTCAGTTTAAAATCACATCGGCTTTTATCTATCATGCTTTGAAGGTGCATGAGGGAGATAAATTTAATTTAAAAGAGTCCAGAAGCAGAAAGTTATGAAAACATAAAATGTGAGGAAAAGTTGAAAAAATGAGGCTTGCTTAGCCTTAGAAAAGTATGGAGTGAGAGTGGTCTTTTATAGATGTAAAGAGTTGTTTATATAATGGATGGGATCAACAGTTCCAAATGTTGGCTGAGGAAGAAATGAATGAAGTAATCTAATTTCCAGTAAGTAGTTTGGATATTTAAAAATAAATCTGAATTATTAAATATGAGAACTTTGGCGTGCTGGCATTGCAATCCCAGAAATAGAAGCTTTAAATAAAAGCTGAGAAGAATATCTGTCTGAGATAATTATGTGTATTTGACCTGGCATCTTACAAGTGGAACCATCTTAAAGAGCTCTAGGAGAAGGGATGATGACTGGCTCCCTATACCACTAAGCAATCAAGACCACTGTTCTTTGGACTACCCCTTCTCTAGTAAATTTTTCTTGGGGAAAGCAAGTTAATGCAATGCAAAAGCAGCCTGGGAGTGAACCAACAGTTTAATAGGACAGGCAGCAATTTGATGATCAGCTGTACCCCAAGCAGGACAGGCATAGCCTTCTGAGCCTACAGTTTTCATAGTCAGTCATTATGTGGACAGGGAAGAGCTAGGTTGTTTACCTCACACAGATAGAACATATTTCCGGTTCGATCTTTTTTTTTTTTGAAAACTAAAAAATCAGTATGAGTATTTTGTAAAGATTACACTATTAATAACACATTGTCATGACATTGCCATCTCCATAATTTATTTTAGCTGCATAGTTAGAGAAGCTAATTCTCTCTATGTAACTGAAATTTGAAGAAATCAAGTTCTTGATTAAAATATAATGAGCTCAATGACAAGATTGGTCTGTGTTTTATCTATAAGCCCATGTTTGCACCTGTTCCTGCTGTCTCTGTAATATTCCGTTTTAACAAGGTGAATTCCATTTATGTGACTCTAAATTACTTCTTACTCCTTTTTATGATCTTCTGAGACACCAACTCTTCTTCACTATCTCTCTTCTGAGATAATTTTCGTCTAAAGCACATCCATGATATTCATATCAGAAACAGTAATGTAAATCTGAGATAAAAAGCAGGGTCACAAGACTTGTGTTTTATCAGCAGATGGATCTAAATCTGTGTTTCTCCACTTATACAAGGAGAAAATAGGTGGGGACAGATCTTGTAATGGTAATGAGATCTCTTTTTTTTGGTATAAAAGCTACTTTACAATAAAGAAGACCTAGTTTTCTTTTGTTTTAAATGGGAGAGTTTTTAATTGCTTTTCACACTTAAAAATAAAAATCCAAAACCTCTAAAAGTTACACAGCTTGGTGGAAGATTGTGCTGAAAATTACTTTCCACATCCGTGCTTTTCTGATTCTCTGGCACTTGGCTTCATTTCCAGTCTCTATTTCCATTTCAGTGTATTTTGTTTCTCCTGGACATTAATTGAGTGACAGGAAAGACAAACTAGGGAACAAACAGTGCAAACTGCAGTGCATCATCAGGGCTGAACTACAATTTGAACAGTATCTTATCTGAAGAACACCAGATAACTGGTGGAAATACATCAACATACACATACAAAAAAATACTATACAACAGCTGACAGCAATCTGCCTTCTGAAAGCTGTTTGAGGGGATATTTGAACCACATATTCTACATCCATTCTAGACAACTTTCTAGGGAACTGCACGAAGAAAGCAAAAAAGAGGAAGCAATGTTCTTTCTACGAACTGGTTTGACAGCTTATTTTGTCTTGTAAACTTTTCGTTTAATTCCAGCGACTTCGGAAAAATCTAGCAATGCACAGCTTGAAGGTTTGGGGTCATTCTCTACCTGGATGTTAAATGGAAGTTTACAATTCAAACTTTAAATATGTCTACCTTCCCAATTTGTGCCCCTACTGAATATGAAATTGTACACCCTGCCTCAGTTGAACAACTGAGTCCCCATTGAAATAAGACATTGACTTAAGTGTTTTGATTGAAGATTATCTGTGTGAAAACTATTTACATAAGAAGACAGTCAGGCTTTCCATACCATGCTTTGGATGTCCTTTCCTGGCCATCAGTTCTATTTCCTGGTGGAGTCCTTCACTTGTAATTGGTGCACTGGAAGTTCGGTATCACAGAAATGAAAACGTCCCCATAGTGGTCACACTCTCAGACTGCTAAGCTGCTATGACAGCACTTTGTTGCCTTATCCCTGCCCACATGTCAGAGAAATGTGTTGTCTAGGCTTGCTGGGCAGAATTTACTACAGTGGTTTGGGGTTTCCACTTGAAATATTTTGACAATTACTCATTTTGTCATGTGCAACAGCATAAACCAAATGAGGCACAAAATGTCCCTCCAAATTCCTTCTCTGACCTTACAACTAAACCTGGCCAATTGAATCCCACACCTTCTGAGACAACTGTTACTTTGGTGGTCTTTTGGGTGAAAAATGGCATGGCTGCATGTGTTAAAAATTGAACAGGAATAAATTAATTCTCGTGGTTCAAGTGTGATTTAAAATGATTACACACAAAAAAGTAAAAGCTTAATTTCATTCTATCATGAGACCTTATGCCTGATTAGTACTCTTTATCCCTGTGCAGCCAACAAAAAGGTGACAAAACACCATATTGTGCGCTCTGGTTATTTTGAGAGAGATGTGACTATGGCTTTACACCTGATCTAGATTAAATTTGAACTGGCAGGTGGTCTGCTAATTAACAAGCCTAATATTAGTGAGTGTCAAAGTAGGGCTGCAGAGTTCGCAACTACCTGCTGCCTTCTTTATTGGCAATTCCCTGAAATGCAGAGGTTAGCCTGATTAGATTACTGGTTAATAGGAGCAGGTGACTTTGGAAGAATCAGCTCGTTAACTGTTATGGGTAACATTAAGCACGCATTCCAGTGGTGTAATTAAACCAAGCACTAAAGAGCATAGTAATGGGAGGAGGCTCATTAAAAAATAACTGTGTTTACTTCCAAGCTTATTGCCACTTTATTTTTTTTTCATTGATGACATTAACAGGTGTGGTGTGATGGTGTATTCTGTTTCATAGACAAAATGTCAATTATTGATAGCAAATAGAAATACACTCAGGACAGAAGAATTACAAAGTGCAATGTTCTAATGGCCAATAAAATTTTGGTTCCATCTAGACTTTACCCTCTTAAAAGGGTTTGGTTGATATTTTGAAATCAGCCGTGATCAGAGCAAATTAGTATTTTTCTCTCTAAAATATTTTTCATACAAACATACTTGAATCTACTCAGTATTAATTGTCCTATGTGTCCATTTTGAATAAATGTCACTTGTACAGATGAAAAAATCAAATAAACATCTGCAAATATGTGTTGAAATGTAGTACACTTGTTCATAATAGCTGTTTTAAAGAACGCGTTGTGGCACAAACTGTTTATTCAAGATATACACACTTGAAAAAAATACTTGCTACTCTAAGAGGAACCCTATTCCTTAAAAGTAAAGCTTTTTCCTTGTTTCTAACTTTGTTGCTTTTTATTTTCATCCAGCAAAGTTGCTTGCCCTTTCCGCTGCAATGCCGCATCTGAGTTCTGCTAAAACATCTGGCTAAGATTGCTGTATACATTCTGATAAAATTGGAACACTTGTAATTGTTCCCTAGTGACTTTGTCCCAAGAAAATAGACATACTCCGTTTTCCAGAACGGAAATATCCCATGAATGGAAAGAGAAGGAAACATGTAATCTGTCAGTCCCTTTTCCAGTCCCAACATTTGCCTCTTGTCCTGGGCTCAGCCATTCACAAGGCTCCTGGCTGCTGTCATCCACCTCCACCACCAGGGTGTGCTGAGCCTCTTAAATCATTCGTATTCCTCTGGGCCGTTTTAAATAGCATTTGCTGTAAAGGAAGAAAACCTGTAAAAATTCCTGAGATTTGGGGTGAAGCTCTTCAAGGAGTGCAAGTGATACGGCTTTTTGGTCAAAGATAAACTTTGCCAGCTGTGACCCAGGGAACTAGCCTTCTACAACTCTTGCCTGTTGTGACCTGAGTGGACACATATACCATGTCAAAGTTCCTTCCAACTTTTTGGTGCCCCTGATTAAAAGCTTTGACTACCAAAAAAATAACAACAAAGAAATTATAAAAACAGGCCAAGAGACATATGGAGAACATGAGGGTGATGGCTGAACAGAAAAACTTAGCACATTGTTTACATTGCTCTTCTCACGAGAAGACTGCTCAGAATTACAAGGCTGACCTAGTTTAGGGTCTGACATTCTTGTTAAATGCTCCAGGGCAGGTACTTTTTTACCCAGATCCATCTACAACGTACTGGCTGCCAGTACTAATATTTCTTTTTAAAAGATATTTGAAGGACAGGTTGTATGTACTGTTAGAACAGAAAATGTGAAGGAAAATGTCTGGAGGGTTGAGGGAGCAGAACTGCATACCTGCACTGTAGAACTAATGCTGCAATATTTGTGAAGTTTGGTATAGCTTTTGTGTATCATCAGCATTCTTCATTTGGAGTAAATGAAAATTAAGAAACTAAAAAGGATCTATAGGTCTTTGCCAGATCTTTGTCTTTAGAAAACACTGATTTCCAACTAGATCCTTTAAAACTGACATCCATGAAAGTCAGAGAATTAATTTCAGTAATATTTTTTACAATTTTGCTTTCAACTTACAATAATTATTTTCAATAAAATTATTCGCATACTAAAACCATATTTTAAAACACAGATGCATTGCCCCCATTAGGAAATGCCTTGTGTTCATAATAAACAACTGTGTGTACAGTGAACTTTCTGTATTTGTTTCATTTTTTGTCTTTTGGGTTAATAGGGTCTGGAGGAGTAGCTGTGGGAAAACATAGATCAAGTAATATTAAGCAAAGCTTTGTTCTCTAATTTCTCGTTTACTTTGGCAGTTTTTGACTGGAGAGGGAGATGAAATAGCACACAAGACTAAACAGGATAAACTTCAGCTTTAACTCAGAATTATCTGACTGTTAGGTCTGATCCAGTTTGCTCTGAAATTTCTGGAAAAGTTCACATTGAATTCACTGAGAGCTGGATCAGACCTTCTTAGACCTTTCGGTTAAATCCCCTGAGACAAATTCTTTGTTCTGCTGGATCTCACTAGTCCCAGGGAACTAATGAGTGTAACAGCTGTAGTTAAACATTAAATTTTACCCCAAACTTTTTTTTTATGTAAGTTTGTTAGGGTTATAATTCTCATTGCCCTTGTGTAATGGAAAGGAGGGAAAACCATAAAAGCGAGAGGTTATAGTTTGTTTTTTATTATGAGGTAAACAAGAGAAAGGCACAACATTTCAGATATAAGGCTTGTATTTTGACCTTGAGAACTCAAACACCTTCATCCTACTCTATACTTTTGAAAATGAATTCATCAGTAGGTCATTTGTTTCACACTTCTGTGCTTAATTTAACTGTAAATATTTTTATCATAATTTTGATGACAGAATTAGTAAATCTGCTTGTACAATATGTTCCCAAGATGTAATTGTTCCACTTCATACCTAGGCATAGCTGCAATCCACCCTGGTAAGCAAAGCTCATTCTGATGTGTGAGGAACTCTGTCGCGTTGTCCATATGTTCCTTACTACTAAGGAGGTCACCCTGCTTTATAGGAAACTTAAAGGTCCCTTAGAAATTGAATTTGAGTAGTTTTAATAAACAGACAATGGCTTCCATGAAGAAAACTTCCATTTTATGAAACAAAACTATATGCTGCTCAGCGTTTGTATCATTTGTGATTTTTAGTGTATTATCACCAAATTATCCCGCTTTTAATCTTTATTTTTCATTGCAATAGCCCACAAAATCCTTTTGTTGTTTCTGAAAAATACTTACTGGTTGCTAAGCAAGTACAAATCTCCTATATTATGCTATTGTTATTAACTGCCACTGCCAAAACGAATAAAAAGAAAATGGTGGAAAGTAAGTTTTTAGTATTCATATGCTATTTCTCATCGTGACCTGTGCTCTCTGTAGAGGAAAATACACTAGCTGAAATAAATGTAGAAAGTTGATCTGACTAAATGGTGTGAGATCTGTTTCTGTCACAGTAGATTATTTCAGACTGGAACACATCAAAACCCATTTCAGAGTTCTGTAGACCTTCCCGTTATCTCTGTA
>NW_010392759.1:17490-27514 GCF_000710305.1 Buceros rhinoceros silvestris
AATACCCCTTTGATTATCATTCATTTTATTTAGCCCTTGCCATCTGTTTTATTTTATGGTTCTCTCATGGCCATTTGAAATAATGTCTGAAATGTTATTTGTATAGCATCCATTTTGATCAGAATATAAATGCATTAAAATATTTTATGTAATCTATAATATATTAAAGTGCAATTAAGTTCTGGGGAGTTGTATTATAGATTATAGGTGCTTTGGGGCATTGGACAAGACAGAAAAGTGTTTTTCTAAAACAGCAAGCTTTCCACCCTATAGTCATTTTAGAAGGTTGAACCTGATCAAGACAAAACCTAATTCCTGCCAGAGGCTTCAAAAGACAGCAATAAACTATGAGTACATTTATCTAGTTATAAAGAAATTCATTAAGTTAAAAGTAGAAACATTACATGTAGGATTGAATCTTAGAAAGAAAAAAAACTTGATAAATTCTAGTTTTAACAGTGCTGGGATCAATGAACTAAAAAGCTAGTACATTGACTAATGCTAAGCAGTAATTCATTTATATTCTTATTATTATGCTACTGTGGTTATGACTTTGAGAGGAAATCTCTAACCACATAGGTCAAATTACTGCTACAGGAGATCACCCAACACTTCCTTCAGTTACAGCTTTCCAAACAGTTGGTTTAATAGAGAATCAACATAGAGATGAACAGAGCAAGGAAAGAGAAAGAGTTTGGAGACACAGAAAATACAAGCGCTTGCTGACACTGAGAATGTGAGTGGAACATTTAATTCAAGCTTTTTCACGAAGCCCTCAGGCATAGAAGGAGATAGTATGAAAATGCTTTAGCAGTAGAAACACTGGAATATGAATGCTTAGAATGTCCTGCAGAAGAAGTAATGATGATAAAAAACCTTGTTGTTCAATATATTTGTCTTGAAATCAACACTGACAGCATTAAATAAGGCAACACAAAAACCTCAGTGATGGAGTAGTTAGTTAAATAAACACCTGCAGACAGCTTTGGGACAGTTAGTCTTCAGAAATATTCTGGCACTGTCTGAGCCTCCTGACTAGTATTTATGAATTACAAAATTATTCTATTATTTGGCTGACTGAGTCCAGTAAACCTGTCAACGATATCAATGGTGCATGTAAAAAGTGTCCAAAGCACAGCTTCTTGAAAATGCCCAGGAAAAGTCTTAACAAAAATAAAATTACTATTCTGAGGAGTTAGTTCTATCAAAAAAAAGAAAAGGAAAAAGGAAAAAGAAAAAAAAGAAATATTACGCTCTGCCAGACCCGAAATCATGGGGTGTCGGTCAGAGTTGGCTAAATATAGATGACAAAATGAGCAGTCATTCCATGCCACAGATTTAAACCATGAGGCATTACTGCGTTCTACCTTCTGTAGAAAGGTGCTCCGAAGAACGATGGGTTCTGTGTTTCTCTCTGTTGTTAAATCTGTTTTTTTTCAATTTTGCTTTCTACTTGGGTGCTGGCTCCTCTGGCTTGGAGCCAGTCAGCAATGGGCTTGCTCTGCTCTCTCACATGCATACAGTTAAAAACTGTGAATTTGTTCTCTCTCTCCGGAAAATGTAATTATCTGGGCCCAGAGCCTTGCTGTTATGGGAAAACACAAAGGTGAGCAACTAAGTAGCTCACAATAGATATATTTCGATTATTAAGAGGCCTATTGTTTGGTTCCAGTTGCAAAAGCTGATGCAATATCTGGAAGCGTGATATTTCCATTGAATTAGGCATCCCTGCCTGAATCCCAGGTGGCAGAGTTGGTAAGCCGTGCTTCATAAAAGATTGTGTTCCTGTAAACGGAGTTCTGCCAACAAGCCTATATTGTCTCTTCCTTGCGGGTATCAACCTTTGTCTCGACAAATCTCTGTACGTCCCACCCATTTCACCTAATTCCAAAACAACCCCCACAGCTGAACTGGTTCCTGCTCCCATCCTAGTGCAAACCTAATGACCTCTCCCTGCCAGTTATTCCCTGTAGTGACTTGTTGAGATTCCCTATTTAGTCATTTGATATTGTCTGAGGAATGAGGAAAGAGAGAACGTTGCTTTTGACAGCAGCTTACCAGATAAGTTAAAAATAAGCAAAATTTGGCAGGGTTGCTAATGGCTGTGATTTCAAAAATACCTTGTACTCCCTGGGACCCAGTAGAGAGGTTTGGTTTTGGGGTTTTTTTTTATTCTGGTGAAGTGCTCATGATGCGCATGACCCTCATCCTGACATGCATGACCTTCATCCTGATGTGCATGATTCTCACCATTTTAAGACCTATGTCTGTACATGAGAGAAGACTCCGAGGAGTAGTTTTCCACTGCCACTGAAATGTACCCAGGTTGTTGGAAAGAGAGGAGTAAACTCTTGTTCTTCCATTTCCCTGATAGAGAAAAACTAAAGGTATGAGAGTTAGAGCTATTCAGGAAAAGTAGATTGTGGGACTATAATAGCAGGAGGATAAGCTGCCATCAGAATACAATAGAGAACATACTCCTGTCTAATGCTGAGCCTTGGAAAATGAACTGCAGCACACAGTTTGCAAATATGCTGGGTTCTGAATGCTGTAAGTTCAGTGTTAGAGTGTCAGCTTTAGTACACTGGCCACCTTCCAGTCTGGATAATTGCACGCTCCTTACTCAAGCAAGCCTACGGTTTCACTTGCACACGCCATTCCTCTCTTCGTATCCTGAAATGCAGTACAGAGCGTGTTAAGTGAGTTTGCTAAGTTTGTTAATCATAGGGCACTTCAAGAGTAGGCAATCCGCCGTTTTGTCATACTGTCTTAGAGCAAATTGTCTTAGAGCGATGTGAGAGCATATAAAAAGAAAAGCTAGGCACAGTTAGACCCTGGCACTTGTGAACTATTTGAGTGCCAATGACTTTAAGCAAGATTACTTTGGTTCCTTATACTCCTTAGAAGATCATTAATTTTTTATGCTTTTCTCTGAATTATCTTTATAATCCTGTTTAGGGGTAGAACAGTAATAATCTTGTTCACATGACTGGGATTTTGTGCTGTAATATTAGGAGTTTTTAATTTCTTCTGCCGTTTATTCTGAGAACTAGAGAATATGGTTTGGGACTAAAACAACTACATGTTGGTGTTCACACATCCAGTAGGTACTTAAACTCTCATTATTAGATAACATAATGCTCCACCCTGAAGATTAATTTAATTTTTAGGTTAAAAGGCAGCTACAGTTTGCATCTAGGATAGCACAGCAACTCTTGGTATTTGGCAGTTATGCTCACAGACGTCATCCAGAGAAGTCAAGTCCACATTATTTATTGCTCCTTATAGTCCTCCCACATTGTTCACTGCCAAGCCTTCTATCAGACCTCCTGTGCACATGCAGGTGTACTCATGGACTTGTGGATATTATACTAGAAAAACCCTATGATATCCTCTGATTCCATTGCGTTAGATCATCTACAAGCCTCTAAAGCAGTTGAGGACTATGGGACTGCAGGTTAAGGTGGCCACTAACAAACCTGAGTGTCTCTCCTTTGCTCATAAAGCATTCAGTACAGTGCTGCCACCACTGTCAGCCCTCCAAACTGTTTCAGTTTGATGTGTATGGGGAATCAAAAAATAAAGAGTAGGAAGTAGACAAGTAGACAGCAAACAGAAGAAAGTAGAAAGCAAATAGCTGAATGATGATGATTATAATGATTATTCTTGATACTACAGCTGAGAAGTGGGAACAGGAACAGCATAGCCAGAGTGTGGCAGGAAGAGGATCAAGTAGAAAGCACACCAGGATGTTCTAGGATATTATGCAAGGAGACCACTTGCCTGCTAAGGTCACCCTTGCTGGGTGTGCTCAGTATGCTAGTGAATATGCAGGGGACTTTTTAACCCTAGAGAGCAGCAAGGGCATACCATGTATTGATAAACCTAGTGATTCCTGTAATTCCTCTCTTTTGTTACTGCTGATGGAAATCATGGCACTGCCCTCCACACTGGCTTGTGTTTTTGATGATGACAAAATCCACATTCTTCTATGTATGTCAGGGTGGACCCTTTATTTTTCCTTTCCACTGCTGATTTCTACCAACAAGGATAACTTCCTTCTTACTGAATGAGAGTTTCACATGAAAACCATCACTTTGCTTACTGTCCTCCAGCAGGGAACTGGAGGAGTCTCCAAATTCTGTCATCAGTACTTTGCTGGCTGTGGCTCTGGTCTCTCTTCAGCCTAAGGGAGTAGGGCAATGAAGACAGAGGTGCACACAGATCATGGCAATTGGGAAAACAGTATTAACATCCTGGCTAGTGTTTGAATTTGCAGGGTGCCCCAAGGGATGACGCCTCAAGAAGTCATCTTCTGCACTCATTCTCTGATGGAAAGCTCTCTGTAATATATTTCCATCTTAAATTTCTGTTACCCTCTGGACACTTTTGGATATACAAAATATTGTCCAATCATCTCATTGCCTCTTTTTCACAGTGCAAAGACTACAATCTCTTTGGATCTGTTAGAATAATTTAATCTCTAGGAGAGAAAATGTATTTCTATATTTTATACAAGTATTTAACTTATAAAATGAGACTGGGGCTTAATAACCCTGCTGTATTGATACAGTTACATTTACTATTTCTATTAAAATTCAGTTGCATGTGAGTTTACATTTGTGTTTCTCCAAGTACAGAGAGAGCAGTTTCTCTTGAGAAAAACTCATAGTTATAGAAATAATTTTTTGTACTGATTATCCTCTGCCAAATTACTGGAGAGAAGCCCAGGATGTGTTGACAGTTTAGTGTTCATCAATCTCTGGGCATAAATAAAAGTTAGTATCGCTAAAAGTCACATAGGAAGAAAACACCATTTATATGGCTCAGGGATAAACTCAGAGTTTTGTTTGACTTTTTCCTGAGAGAAAAAATAGTCTACTCCTACAGGCTCCCAAATGGAGCAATGAAAAATCACAACTGCAGATTCAGTGACTGGCCTCCAAAGAGACGGCATGTGCCCCCATGGAAAATTACCAGCTTATGGCATGATTAGAGCTTTGGTTGTTCTCTTTTGTCCTGGAAATTGTAAGCAAAGTAGAGAGGGATCATTTCAACTTCTGGATATTAATCAGCGAAGAGACCTTCTTTCAAAACACTTGTCTATTTTTTCATGTCGGTCTGGACTCAGAACTAGTCTGAGATGGGCCAGCATTAAAGTCTGCATTTCAAGTCAATTTTCTTGTATGAAAAAGATGATTCTTTAGCAGGTATCCCCCCCAAAATGCCTCTGGTTCGTAGAGAACTGTGAGAATTAGGAGGGAAAGAACTTCCTTTTGCGACCACAGACACATCTGAATCTGGAGCATTACACGTTACCTGTTTTATTGTACATCTTCTTGTGAACTGTGGCAGAAAATGGGCTGTTTGAACCTACAGTAGTCCTCCAAGTCTCTCCATGGAACAGCTCTTTCCTCCTTTCTTGCTATTACTACTACAAGTTCACAGTAGATTGCTTTTGAACTGCTTTATCAGTTGCAAATGGAAGTTGTAGGGATATAAAGCTATCACTTGGCTTTGTACCACTGTGTTAGATTAGCACCTATAAAAATTTGTGTGGCTCTCAGTAAGAAGCACGATCTCTGTACCATTGAAAATAACCAATAAAATCATGAAGACGACCTTTTTTGTCAGACTGGGAGAAGAAACTCAGATGTTTCCCTTTTCCCTCATCAGTGTGGTAATAAATGGCATTTACAGCCTGGTATTCAGCACTGTCCTCTCCCCATGACCTGTTTAATTTTGATGACAAATGTCTCATGAAGATACATAGCACTGAAAAAGAGATTTATCATTTTTTTTTCCTTCCTATTAATATCCTGCAGCTAATCCTCCTGGCTTCAGTTCAGCAAAGCCCTTAAAAAGGAGAATATTTATTTAAATTTAACTTGTTCCCTGATACAGTTTTTGCAACTGCCTGCGATGCACAGGTCTTATGGTGAGCACTGAAGCCAGAGCATGTTGAGCCACACACGTTCTGGGTATATTCACCATCTTCCCGCTCAAATGAAATGTCAGCAAAGCATGAATTTGTAAATGTTTATTTCCTCGCTTTAGATTCCAGTAATCATCTATCCCTCCTAACCTGAAAAAGTATGAAATCACTGTACTGGCCACATCTCTACCTCAACCCACAGAGGAACAGAAGTCTGTAAATGTCAGACAAGCTGTTTTTCTCCCTGGTACGGATGCTGTGTGATGTTACCGTGAGTGACTTGTCCTATCTCTCAGAACAAAATGTGTTTCGGTTGAAAATATGCCCGGGCACTTGTAAAGGAAAATGACTGCAAGTTCTTTAGTAGGAAAAAGGATGAAATCATGGCCCAAGGAACAAACTATAAGCATGAGACTCTGCAGAATGCAATTTTAAAGCCAAACAAACACAAAATACAGCTTTTACAGCTAAAAGACACAGCAAAAAAAAATTTACAAAATCTTGTGAAAATTTTAGTTGGCAATGGTGCCATTGAGCAGCCAAGGCAATGCACTCATGAGAGTCGTTTCCTGTTTATCTGAGGCACGCATTTACCAGGCAAAGCTTCCTCTTAATCATTATGATGACAAAGTTTACATTTCTTAGGCTCAAATTTATACCCATCCAGAAGGTGCATAATGACAGGTGATTACAGAAACCTTCTTGGCACTGTGTCATAGCAGGGCTCTGTGCTCTGGGTAGATCCAGGGCTGGAGACTCTCCCTGCTCCCTTTCAGCCACCCCACCTGGGCTCCTCATCCCTTTTAGCGGTCTACCTGGGGCTCACTGTCAAGCTGCCCGGTACTCATTTTGAACTGACTACATCTATAAACCTGGACTTCATTGTTCAAGAACAGGCTGCCACAGACCCTCGGAATGAATTTGTAATTGTAGTGAAAGAAGCCAAAACACTCTAGCTAGGTGGGTGTCTGGTTGCAGTGGTAATAGAGTCACCTATTGACCTAGGGTCATTTGCCTCTGGAAATTTTTCTGAAGTCCAGATACCAGCACTGAGGCTCAAATTCAAATCCCGTTGAAATCAGTGAGTCCTTTTAGATCCTTGAAAGTAGAGTTCAGTTGTCACCCATATCTGCAACTCCTTCAGTCCTTGAAAAGAATCATAGAAGAGGATTCAACTGCAGATATCCTGCACCTGTGTGTAGGGAAACACTACTGCAGTGAAAAAATCCATACACTGCGATGTTTAAAATCATATTCTTTGTATGCTTTCGGAAATGACTATACATTTTCATTTATTTTTAGCCTCTGGTAGCATCTTGGTGAATTTTCTTTGGAGCAATGAAGGAACTGTAAACACATTCCTCTCTTTTTTGCCTCATTTATGGGAGTGCCCTGTGGATAGAAGCAAAAGTAGATCTGAGACAGCAGTACAGATGAGGCAAGCCAAACCCTCACCACTTGATAGCCGTTTAGCTAGATATATCTTTTCTAGGCAGAAATTGGTCTTTATTCATAAGGAACTATAAGCACACCAGTCCTGTAATTTTCCTCAAAAATCTGTTGGCAGAACAAAGGGCAGGCAAGAATTGTAAACAGGGGTGTGGGACTAAAAATCCAGTTATAGCAATACAGAGACCAGAACTTAAAATCTACTTTAATTATGGTGATCTCTTCAAAAGTAGATATCTTTTCTTTGATTTTTAGTTGTTTTTTTTTAAACTATATTGTGTATTTTTAATATTTATCACCATCATTTATCAAAATGTTTACCTCCTTAAACGACAGTTTTGATACTGAAACATCTCATTACTCATAAAGTTAAATGAAGCTTTGTTTCTAAGATGATGCAAAAGTTGCTCCTCTTGGAGCTCCAAAAACTAAGAATTTCTATACCACATGATATCAAAAAGAAGGTTCTCTTAACTATGTAACCCTGAGTATTTCCGTAGCCCTCATCAGGCCATAGATATTCACCTAGTCAATGTAAAATTTCTTGAAGTTCTTTGCATATGTTGTTCATACCACAAACCAATAACGTGATAAACCTTTCATCACTGCAACAGATTTTTATTAAAGGCCAAATTTGTATGTCAATAATTCTGGTGCAACAACGTTTAAATCAAATTATGCAATTGAGAAAAGGGTAGCAAAAGACACACAACTCTGACTGGACAAATATGGAAACCGATTCAGCTGAGGTGACAAACTTAAGAAAGAAGTTCTTACCCAGAGCAATTCCCCAAAGGTTGAAATGCCAATAGGCAGGCTTACCATTCTCAGCATGTTCACAGCAATTTTCCTCATGTTTCATTGATCTAATGTCTTTGTCTTTTAATTAGCCTTCTTAGTAAAAAAGTCGTGTTCCAAGTGATTGAGCACAGAAGTGTAGGGGGTGGCTGAGTTTGGTATATATCAGCACACATCAGGGAATGGGCTGGATGACAAACAGAATTATTACAATTAGTGTCTTAAAGTAATAAGTAGTCCAAGTAATGTCAGTATTTAGATCTCAAACACATTGTAGTTCAAGTTTCCCTAAGTTAGAAACAGAAGAAACTTAGGACAAACATCCAAGTCTCATATATATATATGTATTACATGCCTACAGAAAAGCAAGAAGCTATGAATATAATCTGCATGAGCACTGACTGGAGTTCTTTATGGGCAGAAGATCATGCCTAATTGTCAGCAGGGAAAATTAGATGAGTTGCATTCACTGTCTTGCAACCACACACTTTAGGCAAATGTATGTTGGTATGCATTGTACATGCTTAACTTTGAACACTGAGGATCAGTCATACATATTTGCTTCCTAGGAAAAGTGAGCCGTGCCCAACCTCAAATTAGGCACATGTGAAACAAAAACAAACCCAAATATTTAATGTTGTTTTAACTCTCGTGCCTGGATTCAGTCCATCTAATTTTAGGTACTTAGGAGCTGAGTGCAGATTCCAGCTGGCCCAGGCTCCTTGGTCAGCGCAGGGCTGGACACCCTTATCCGTCTGTTGTGACATGACATCTCTGAAGCTGATGCTGAAACTTCAGTATTCCTCCTCCATATTCAAAGACAAAATACAATGGGTAATATCTTGGCAAAATCACTGGGAATTTTGCTCTTGACCTAGGTAATCTTAGAAATTCTCTCCGGCTCTCCTAGGAACAGTGGGATATAGATCAGGCTGTGTAGTTTGGCTCATTGCCATGCATGATTATACGGGTAGGCAGTCTCCTTCTGATAGCTGCCAACATGGGATCACCGGACAAGGCAAGTGGGAAGGGAGTCAGGACGTCTCCAGAGCAGCCTCATGCTCAGGCAGGACCAACTCCATGCTCAGATCAGGATGCTCAGGGCTGTGCCCTGTCAGAGTTTGGAGACCCCCAAGGATGGAGCCAGCACAGCCTCCCTGGACAACCTGCACCCCTGCCTAGCTGTCCCCAGGGTGAAAGGGTCTCACCTCCCTTCTGAACCTCTCTTCTTTCAAATTCTGCCCATTGTCTCCTCTCCTCCCACCATGCTCTGCTCTAAAGAACCTGGCTCCTGTTGAAAGCTGCTGATCAAAGCCATCTCTCCTCCAGGCTGAATAAGTCCAGCTCCTGCAGCCTTTCTTCACAGGGTAAGTGCTCCAGCCCTGAACACCTTGGGGACCCTTCGCTCAACTGCTCCAGCTTATCAGCTGCTCCTGCCTTGAGGGCCCCAAACTGGTACAGCCTAACAAGTGATGACTTCTAAGAAACTGAAAGCCAACCAAGGATGCAATAATAAAAGTGAAGGACTAAGTTTCTGTCTGTTTGTCGCAGTTTGAAAAGGGGGGCTGTTCCCCCCACCGAAAGGATGCAACGGACTGGTGTGTTTTAGCTGGGAATCCTGCCAAAACACACACACAAAACTTTTGATGCTCATTAAGATGCTGATAAGAGCTCGTTAGGCTTTAGAAAGTGATAACACAGAAGCTACACATACGAGCGATAAAAGCAGGAAAGTTTAATAAAACAGATGACCTTGAAGTAAAGATCAGACTGGGAAAGGGAGAGAAAGGGGTGAGGGAGAATACATCCCAATTGGGCAATTCCTGCCGCTTACAAACTTCA
>NW_010392760.1:0-201 GCF_000710305.1 Buceros rhinoceros silvestris
CCGCGACCGCCATGAGCAGGGGAGTATCCGGTTACGTCTCTTCCGCCGTGACTTCTGGGAAGACAGAGCCAAGATGGAGTCTGCCCGCAATGACGTAGCTATAAATCTCACCATTAGTGCTACCCAGGTGCAGGTTAGAAAGGCAGAGTCTGTCAGTCTGATAGCACGTTTTCAACTTTAGAAAATAGTAATTAGCAGGGG
>NW_010392760.1:323-628 GCF_000710305.1 Buceros rhinoceros silvestris
TGAACTGCATTCTCGTTTTCATCTGAAAACAACAGCGAATGAACAGGCAGCACAGAAAACTCTATTCTGCCTGGCTGAGGAAATCCAGATGACTCATTTTCGTTATCTCTATCGCTTCTCTCTGCCAGCTGCGGTAATTTATTACCTTCTTTTATTTTCTCAAGACTTAGACAACTAAATTCCTCAGCTGCCGCAGAAGAAACTGCTTGATTCTCAGATCCTCCCCGCGTTGGGGGGTTTGAGGGGGAATCTGAGCTGCAGTCCAGGTTTGAGGGGGATTTTTAAGGTCTCTAAAAGCAATCTCC
>NW_010392761.1:0-8673 GCF_000710305.1 Buceros rhinoceros silvestris
ATGTGGCGTAGACAGAAATGAGAGACAAAGGAAACAGCGCTGGCAGGAAGCAGCGGCCACTCAGCCAGGTCCCCTCTGGGAGCGCTGTGTTGTGCTGGAAGGATCGTTCCCAGCGCCTGCCCGGCCGAAATTGGGGAGCGATCGGGGCGGGGGAGGGAGCCCCGCGCTCGGATCCGGTTTAGCGGTGCTGAGCGCTGCTTGGAGCCGCGCCTCGGCGCTGCCAGAGCCGGCTTTCGAGGTGAGGCTTACCCGAGCGGGAGGTCCGAGCCAAAAATACTAACGTAAAATACACGATCCCACAAAACACCGCTATTGAGATAAGTGTCTCTTGGAAAGATAAAAGAAAACGGGTTATGGGAAAGTTACCCCAGGGTTTCATAACTGCCCCTGCCCGCTTTCTGCAGGCTGATCCACAGTGGGAGTGTCACTTGGGTGGGAAACCATTTTGATCACGAGGCAGTACAAAGGTTTATGTCCTTGCTTTGCCTGACTTGTAACTTGCTAATAGGCCTTTGAATTTAATTTTGAGGAACCTGGAAACGTTTCTGTTACCTTAGCTTCTGAGTGTGAATTGTAGCTAGGCAGTTTGTGGCATCTGCAGTTTAACTGGGTTTTTTTTGAAGTTTCAGTATCCTGTAGGTGGAGTTTGTAAATCTGAAATATAAAGCTGCAGGATGGACTGCAGCAGTGAAGCTGTACAAGAGGAGGACTAAAATGTTCCTTGTGGATTCTATGTTATGATCTTCTCTAGGTTTGGAGCCCCCCGCTTTGGAGGAAGTAGAGGTGGACCTCTTTCTGGGAAGAAATTTGGAAACCCTGGGGAAAAACTTACAAAAAAGAAATGGAATTTAGATGAACTGCCCAAATTTGAGAAGAACTTCTATCAAGAGCACCCTGATGTGGTTAGACGTACTGTGGTATGTACCCTATCTAACTCATGCAAAAGTAAACACATAAGTGCAAACATGCTGAGGGTCATGGGGCCCATCAGGCATCGATAGGGCAACTTAACATGTAACTTGGGTATCAGAGCTTACTTCTGATAATGGGGGTTTTTTTTGTCTTGCAGCAAGAAGTTGAACAGTACAGAGCAAGCAAAGAAGTTACAGTTAGGGGCCATAACTGTCCAAAACCAATTATAAACTTCTATGAAGCTAACTTCCCTGGTAAGTGAAGACTAGTATACTGGTTGTTCTTCCAGGCTTGATTAAGACAAAGCCTGAGTTACTGAGTTTGATTTTTCTATTCAAGCAAATGTTATGGAAGTAATTCAGAGGCAGAACTTCACTGAACCAACTGCTATTCAAGCACAAGGTTGGCCTGTTGCATTGAGTGGATTGGATATGGTTGGAGTGGCACAGACTGGATCAGGGAAGACACTGTCGGTAGGTTTTGATGGTAGCCTGGAACACTGCTAGATTTCAGCAGTGAAAGTATGGCCTGGCTGAGCGCAGGCTGCATGCTTCTGGGAAGGGATTGTAATGAGACTTCTTTCTTCCAAACAGTACTTGTTGCCTGCTATTGTGCATATAAATCATCAGCCATTCCTGGAGCGTGGAGATGGACCTATTGTGAGTATTCCTAAATGAAAGGAGATCTTAATTTCTAGAGAATGTGATTTTTTTTTTTAACAGACCAATTGTCTGTGATCATAAGAGTGCATAACTGTATTGTGTTTCTCTGTATGACTAAAGTTGTTTGGAAGTCTCCCAAGAACATTCTATATAAGCTCTGATGGGATTGTCCTTACAACTGTGCAGAACAGGGCTAGATGTCCCATTTTGGAAATAGCTATTCCCTGGAAGCTAGTGATTCTCAGACACCTTACCACACAGCATAGGTCAGTGCTTGGTGGTAATTGAGATGCTGGGTAATGTAGTTTGCTGGTTTGGGCTACTTAAATCCACTGTAGTCATTCTGGCACTGAAGGGGAGTGTATGATCAACTTCCCATTTAAAACTAGTGGGAGACCAGAAGCTTCAAAAAGGAATTGAACTAAAAGCCTGGGCATTTTATTTCTAGTGTCTTGTGCTGGCACCAACTCGTGAACTGGCTCAACAAGTGCAGCAGGTAGCTGCTGAATACAGCAGAGCATGCCGTTTAAAGTCCACGTGTATTTATGGAGGTGCTCCAAAGGGACCACAGATCCGTGACTTAGAAAGAGGTATGGATAAGCCTTGGTGCATCCCTGTATGAATAAGGAAATGTGAAAACTACTACTGCTGACCTCACTGCTTGGTTTTTAGGTGTGGAAATCTGCATTGCAACACCTGGAAGACTTATAGACTTCTTGGAAGCTGGAAAGACCAATCTCAGGAGGTGTACTTACCTTGTCCTTGATGAAGCTGACAGGATGCTTGACATGGGATTTGAACCTCAGATCAGAAAAATTGTGGATCAGATAAGAGTGAGTATATTTGGTTTGTGTATTTATCACTGTTGCAGAAACATAGCACTCTTGCTCATGAAAGCAGGGGCAGTACAGTTAACTGTCCAGCTTACCTTGGTAGATTTCTTTGTTTTGGCTGGCCATTTGTAGTGATCTTGTACTGACCCAGTCTCCTCCTGCAGCCTGACAGGCAGACTTTGATGTGGAGTGCCACATGGCCCAAGGAAGTCAGGCAGCTGGCTGAAGACTTTTTAAAAGAATATGTACACATCAACATTGGGGCACTGGAACTAAGTGCAAACCACAACATTCTTCAGATTGTGGATGTGTGCCACGATGTAGAGAAAGATGACAAGTAAGTAGATAGAGGGGGCAAAGTGTTTCATGTGTGTTTTAATGGTTCTAGTTGAACTGTGAAATGAATTTGTTTTGATGGACTTTTTACAGTTTGAGAACTAAAAAAAAGTGGAAAAAAATCAGGTTGTTAAAAGTAAACTTTTGCGGTACAAATCGATCCCAGCTCCAACCATCATGTTTTCATAATAGGCTCATTCGTTTGATGGAAGAAATAATGAGTGAGAAGGAAAATAAAACAATTGTTTTTGTGGAAACCAAAAGACGGTGTGATGATCTCACCAGGAAAATGAGGAGAGATGGGTGAGTCTAACAGCTGGAACTGCAGTGAACCACCCCAACAGTCTGAGCATGCTCTTGATTCTTCGTGAATCGTGAAACCCAACTACGGTGTCAAAGCTGTCAATACAGTGACACCAGGTGTCAGTTAATGCTGAAACTAACCCTAGAAGCTGTTTGGTATTTGCCAGTAGCCCTGTCCTTGACTATTGAAACTGCTCGAGCAGTGGTCTGAGGTCAACCAAGTTCTGTATTTTCAGGTGGCCAGCAATGGGTATTCATGGTGATAAAAGTCAGCAGGAGAGGGACTGGGTTCTAAATGGTGAGTGTTTTGGCAGTTTCTGCAGGTATGTGATCTGTGTTTGCTCAGTGGAGAAACTGATGAGTTGCCTCTGTTGCAGAATTCAAACACGGGAAAGCACCAATCCTGATTGCTACAGATGTTGCATCCAGAGGTCTAGGTTAGTACAACTCGTAATGCCAGTTGCCCAAAACTTTTTAAAGAAAGTCTATTGCTTTCTTTAACCTCTGCATTTTTCTAAGTTTTCTTCACATAAAGGTGCAGTCTTTGTGGCAAGGCCTAGGCATGACAATCGGAGGACTCGAGGGGGATGGAGGACTAGTGGAAGTGATCGGCTGGCTGCTTCCAGTCAAATAGAGAGGTGAAAGCTGAGAGCATTGTGTGCCAGTAATCTTCAAAAGGCAAAGATCATCCTTTAAACTACTACCCCATAAACTGTTCTCTCATGAAATAAGCAGTTTCATTCACAGTTCACTTTGCCCTGGTATTTCTTTTCTCTCCATGCTTTGCATGATTTGCCATGGTGCAGTACTGTTAGTTTTGTGCATACTGTCTGCTGTGATCTGTGGGTCTTTGAATTTCAGTGAGTTTGCTGAAATGTCGAAGAAAATAATTACAAACTTCAATGAAATTTTTTTCAACCATGAAATGGAGAGAGCAGCTTTAAAATGTACTAAGCCTTGTACAAATTGGTGAGTACTGGCACATGAAATGTGAGAAAAAGTCCACCTCTCACTTTAGCGAGTGGGGCAGGAAAGCAATTGCTTTTCAAATGCCTTTGAAAGTCGAAGTTCCTCCACCTATACATAGTCGTCATGTCGAGACCTGCCAGAGAGAGACACATTCTCAAGTGAACCCTGGCTTCTTGGAAGCGCTTGCCTAGACGAGACACAGTGCATAAAAACAACTTGGTGACTTTGGGGGGACAGGTATGTTTTTCTTGCAGCTGCGGTTCAAAGGTCTTGGCAAGACGAGCAGTGTGGCCCCTTTTTTTTGAGCTTCTAATGAGTGTGTATGTGAAGGACCTTGTATGTTTTTACTCTAAGGTCCTCAAATGAGCACATGAAGAGGCTGCTGTGAGCTTTAGTGGCCCTACTGCAAGAAGCATTCAGATGTCACTTGATGATTTGTAAAGGGGACTCTTGAGTTGGGAATGACAAGCAAATGCATACTCCTTTATGGTAAGGTTTTGGATCACAGGGTGGGTGATGAGACGGGAACAGATGGAGTGTGCATAACTTCCTCTTCCACAATACTCATGCAGAAATGGGTGATTCTAACACTGTTCTTTGCAGCCATTATTTCCGTTAAAGTACAATTGTCTAACGTTTATCTTCGATTTGGCTGTTGTGGTGTGCAAAACTTTGTACCTCGCTTTTTGCCACACTGCAACACTTTACAGATGTGGAAGATGTGAAATTTGTCATCAATTATGACTACCCTAACTCCTCAGAGGACTATATCCACCGAATTGGACGAACTGCCCGCAGTACCAAAACAGGCACAGCATACACATTCTTTACTCCTAACAATATTAAGCAAGTAAATGACCTCATCTCTGTGCTTCGGGAGGCTAATCAAGCCATCAACCCCAAATTGCTTCAGCTGATTGAAGACAGAGGTTCAGGTAACTACTGTTCTTGACCACAGTGCATAGCTTCTCTCTCAGAACAAAAACGGAAACTCAAAATACCACCTCCCGTCTCTCTCCAAGGTGGATGTGGAAGGTGGTTTAGCCACTGGTTATGGTGACCTGAAAAGGTACTTACCAATGCTAGTAACAAAAATACCACCTCCTCCCCTGAATGCCTCCTACTCTTGTTGTGGCACATCTCATGGCTAGTGCTGGTCAAAGATTCACTTGCTCTGAAATAAAACGCTTCAGGGCTCAGTTTTATGGGCAGGAAAGATCAGTGTAAGTGTCCTGTTGGCCAGGTGAAAGTGACTTTGCCTTGTTACAGGGGAGAGCGTATGACTCTCCGCATCGGTTAGACAGCTCTATCAAAACTGTCTGCAGATTCTAGCTGGACTCTAGCTAGATGAAAAGGTTTTTTATAGTAGGTTTGCCTTACTGGGACAGAGGGAAAGATTTTTTTCCCTTACTAGCTGAACTCACCTGTGGCGTGTAAAATGCAGCCTTTATGATATATAACTATGTCTTGTCTCTTTTAATAGGTCGTTCCCGAGGTGATCGACGTGACAGATACTCTGCGGGCAAAAGGGGTGGATTTAGTAGTTTTAGAGAGAGGGAGAACTTTGAGAGAAACTATGGTGCGCTAGGAAAGAGAGACTTTGGAGCAAAAACTCAGAATGGGGCCTACAGCGCCCAGAGTTTCAGTAATGGAACACCTTTTGGCAATGGCTTTGCAGCCGCAGGCATGCAGGCTGGCTTCAGGGCTGGTAACCCCGCCGGAGCTTACCAGAACGGCTATGAGCAGCAGTACGGGAGTAACATTGCAAATATGCACAATGGCATGAACCAACAGCAGTATGCGTACCCTGCCACTGGTGCTGCTCCTATGATAGGGTACCCAATGCCGACAAGTTACTCTCAATAACTTAGTGTATTTAAATGTCTCAGTTTTTCATAATTGCTCTTTATATTGTGTGTTATCAGAACAGGATAGTTATTTAAGAAACGGGAAATGCAGAAATGACTGCAGTGCAGCAGTAATTATGGTGCACTTTTTCGCTATTTAAGTTGAATATTTCTCTACATTCCTGAAACAATTTTTAGTTTTTTGTACTAGAAAATGCAGACAGTGTTTTCAAAGTAAATGTACAGTGATTTGAAATACAGTAACAGAAGGCAGTGCATGGCCTTCCAATAAAGATATTTGAAGACCGAATTTTCTTTCAGATGGCAATTTTCTCAACATTTGCGCAACTTTACATTAATGGAATGTCAAATGTTTTTATATTAAATTCTAGAAAGGTTTCTCAACTGTGTCTGATTAAACGTTTAAGCTTATACAAAAACCAGCCTTGCCTTGATTGGGCTAGACTGCTTAGCATGGCAGGCTCTGCTTTGACGGGGAAGAGAGCAAAAGCTGGCTTCCACCAGTTGGAAGCAGTGCTCTTCCTTGTCTCGCTAGCGTTAGGGGCAGTTTGTGGAGAAGATCCTCTGGAGTGATGGTGTAGCTAAAGCATCGCTAACCAAAACTCTGCAGTGGTGTTGCTCTTGAGCTGCCACAAGTGTAAGGAAGCTTCTGCAGCACCGTAACTGTCGCCTTCCCAGGAGCCTACGTGCCGACTCAGCTTGAGTGTCATGTATCTACAGCTGCCAGGCTCTGTGAGTTAGCATGCAGGCTTTCGATGAGCTTCGGAGAAATGGGAAGATCTTAGCATTAAAACTTCAAATTATACTTAAACTGGTATTGAGCAGTGGTTTCTTTATGGAAGTGGGAGGGAAGGGGGCTGTTTGAACCATCAGCATATTTCATGGATTTTTTTTTTTCAAGGCTTGTAGTACATGTAAATGACTCTAAAAGCACAGCCCATGTTCAGCAAAGCAACAGCATTTCCATGATGAGCATGGCTGGAATGACAGTTGATCCTGGAGTTAACATACTGCTTTCAAGTATGGTATATTCAAATTCCAGTTAATGATGGCTTTCTGTCCCTTCCTCTCACTTGTTTATCCATAACAGTGATTAGTTTCAAGTTTAACAATGCAAAACTATGTTCAAGGTTGAATCTGCAAGAATCACAGCAAGATGGTATCCAGGTTATTTAGAACACAAGTCAGACTGTTTCTCTTACGCTTCAGATCTACTTGCTAGTCTGTGCTTAGCTCTTGGCAATTTGGGTTTCTTCTGAGGCTCAGCTTGGGATGTTCTTAACTGCAGCCTAACTGCTTAATGATGTATTCCTGCCTTTTCTGTGGTGTCTGTCAGTTGACAGTACTTTGTGATAGTTCACTGTTGCTCTGAAGACTCCATTCAGCTGGAGTGCTGGAATAGGCCGTGCTCTAGTCTACAGCTGCAGTTGGCAACGCAGAGTTTTCTTCCCTTGGTTTGCAGCGTTGCTCTTGTTCAGTGCCATCAGTGCTGAAAACAAGGAAGTAGAAGGTGGTTTATCTTGGTGAATAACATGTAATAGTTCCAAGTTTCCAGGTCAGTTGCCTGGAGCAAAATGCATGGAAAGCTTGTTTTTATTTAAGAACTCTACTGAAAAAGGTACACACAGAAAATGTAGCATGAGAGTTAAACTGGCCAGACTGAGGTCTTCAGCAGTGGGGAGCAAACACTTCGCCTCTTCACGGGCTCCTTTGAGATGGGAGATGGCCCTGGCTGTTCTGTTAAAGTGAAACCCAGAGAGCTGTTCACAAGTTACACTGGTTGAAACTTAATCAGGAGATCATGGGCAGAGATGGACCTTGGCGTGACCCTTGTGGTTTTGGAAGGTTGCAGGTTCTTGGTGGACTTGAGTGTAATTATGTGGCCAAATCTGCTCCCTTTAGAAATTGAAGTAATTTTAAACTGAAGGCTCAAAAAGTTGTCTTGCTTCTCGAGATGTGATGTGGGTTACTGCAGTACTGAGATTTATTACTTAATCAGTAAGACACAACTTTGAAAAACAGGAATGTCGGGGTTTTTTGCCTTACGGTGTTTCTAAATGACCATCAGGGAAGTTTCTTGAGAGCTCAGTGCGAGGTGGGCGTTTGCACATCAAATGATTGAAAAAGAGCTCCAGGAAATGCCTTTGACAGTATTATCAGAGATACTCTGGTAGATTGGAGCTCAGGGTAAATCTGCCGAAGAGAATTTGTAATTAGCAGTACTTCAGCTCCTGCAGCTGACCCAGTGGCCTACTAACGTGTCTTTCCTAATCTCCATCTCTTCCTCTGGCCCGTGGGAGAGGGCTGTGCTGTACAGAACCAATGCAGAGATTATTCCGGCTCAGGGCATCCTGACATGCATGAGTTTTGCATGACGGCCAGCTCCCAGAACGGTTCCTCTTGTTGGGCTCCACCTCCTGGCACTGGTACAAAATCGTGACGAAGCGCGTGTGGAAATTTCCACTGCTCCCCTGTTTGTTGGCCCCTCGGCCCGCTGCCAGCAGGAAACCCTTCGTGGGGCTCAGAGCAACGCGGAGCTGCTTTGGTGCGCTCCGTATGGGCTCTTCCACGGGAAATCTGCCGTGCAGCTGTAACGTGGTGCCCGACAGCGAAGGGCAGTGTGTGCCCCGCCACCACCCCTGCGTGCATAGGCTGCCCTCGTGTGAGGGAGCTCCGGGCTGCCGTGCCCGAGAGGGGAAGGCCAGACGCCACCTCCTGCACAGCTGCGGGAAGGCCGGGGTCCGGGCGGGTGCGCTGAAGGGCACGAAATGCCGGCGCCAGCGCAGCCTG
>NW_010392762.1:0-220 GCF_000710305.1 Buceros rhinoceros silvestris
TTCCCTTTTCTCCCTCCTCGGGTTGCCTTTGAAGCTTCCAAGGCGGGGAAACCATACGGAGAAAGAAAACGTGAGCTTCTCCTCATCTGCACTTGTAAACAGAAAGCCAATCATGCAGCGAGCCTTCGCGTTTCAGAGCAGAGTAACAAACCCACAGCGACGGGGATGCCCGCCCGGGCCTGGCCTGCTCGCAGGGACGGCGCGGGGTACGTGGCCCGGG
>NW_010392763.1:0-844 GCF_000710305.1 Buceros rhinoceros silvestris
GGGACAGCATGGATATACCAATGGGGAATGTATGGGGACACGGAGGGACACCAAGGGACACCATGGGGAATCTATGGGGACACAAAGGGACAGCATGGGGACAGCATGGAGAATGCATGGGGACACCACGGAGATACCACGGGGTATGTATGGGCACACCAAGGGACACCATGGGGACACCGAGGGGACACGACCATGGCAACACTACGGGAACAGTATGGGGACACCAAGGGACAGCATGGGGACACCGAGGGGACACTACCATGGCAACACTACGGGAACAGTATGGGGACACCAAGGGACAGCATGGGGACACCGAGGGGACACTACCATGGCAACACTACGGGAACAGTATGGGGACACCAAGGGACAGCATGGGGACACCGAGGGGACACTACCATGGCAACACTACGGGAACAGTATGGGGACACCAAGGGACAGCATGGGGACACCGAGGGGACACTACCATGGCAACACTACGGGAACAGTATGGGGACACCAAGGGACAGCATGGGGACACCGAGGGGACAGGGACGGCAGGGGGACACCTTGGGGAGTGTATGGGGACACCAAGGAACACCATGGGGAATGTATGGGGACACCAAGGGACACCATGGGGACACCATCAGGTATGTATGGGGACACCATGGAGAATGTATGGGGACACCAATGGGGACACCAGAGAGATACAGGGAGATACGATGGGGACACCAAGGGACACCATGAGGACGACACGGGGCCAAGCCGGGGCTGGGGACTCACTCGGGGGTCATCTGCAGGACCTTCTCGATGGTGCTGTAGCCCGAGGCCATGAAGTGCTCGGTGTACTGGGGCATGCGGATGG
>NW_010392764.1:0-315 GCF_000710305.1 Buceros rhinoceros silvestris
ATTCTGGTGTTGCCTTAACGCCGATCTTGTTGGATGTACACGTAACCGAGTGGACGAAGTCCGCCTTAATTGGATTGAGTGGAGGCTCAGGGCTGCCTTTCGTTTGTTTTAGCCAGACGCCAGGTTTTAGGCTGCCACCAGAGGCGGGGCATAGGCACTAAAGCAACAAGACAATAGAAGCCTACATCTTGCCCAAGATAATTAGCTTACATGCTGATGACAAGGTAAACACCTTTAAGTTTTACTTGTCAGGATTTTTTTTTTTTTTTATGTCTTAAAAAAAGAGAGAGAGAGAGAGCGGGAGAGAGAGGGAAA
>NW_010392764.1:474-826 GCF_000710305.1 Buceros rhinoceros silvestris
ATAGACCCCGTGAGCAGAACTCAGTTTATTGTTCTCGGGGCTGGTAATATCGAGGCCGGGAAATGGAAGGCAAGGCGAAAAGACCCGCATTTGACTGGGTGAAAGGATTTAAAATCAGCTCCCGGGTGGCAAGGCTGTCAGCCCAGCTTTTGTGAGAGCTGAGGAGTCGGGGCTGAATGCCGGTGAGCTAAAGGACCGAGTCCCCCTCTCCCCCCACTAAGTTTGGTCCAGTGGGACCCCCCTCCTCCATCCGGGAGGGCAGCAGCTCTCCGGAGGGCCGGCGGTTCGCTCTGGGCCACCGCTCCCAGCGCTCTGCTCTCCCCCCACCCACCCCGCCGCGGGGCCCGGGGGG
>NW_010392764.1:934-2223 GCF_000710305.1 Buceros rhinoceros silvestris
CGTTTGGGATTTAGCAGCTCGGGAGCCTTTTCTGTGTCTGCTAAGAGAGAAGACCCCCAGGGAGAGGAGACCCCCAGGGAGAGGACTGTTTCTTTCTCTAATCTCATAAACTGCGTCCACCTAGGGCCTTTTTTTTTTTTTTTTAACGTCAGGGAGGGGGGGAAGATACAAGTTTGAAAAAACAAGCAGTAATTTAATTGTCTGGGGAGACAGACTGCTGAAAAAATAGGTGAGAGCTAAATGTCGCTTATTATTCTCAAAGGCAAAGATTGTCACAGGCTCTCGTGGTCCCTCTGAACCTGAAGCTGCTTCCTAGGATTATTTATACAGCAGAAGAGCTGGATGGAGAAGACCTCTCAGGTCATCTGCTACAGCACCTTGCCAATGAATTCCTTGCAGTTCAGAATAAACTGCAATTTCTGGCACTTTCGAATCTGTTCTTGGATCCGGTGTGAAAACAAAAGCGAGCCCATTCACAACCACACACACATACATGCAGCCAGCAGCTCATGTCACTCGGGTCTTTGAAGAACAATCTCCCAAGTCGTCTAGTGCCTCCAAAGCTTATATTTCGGGCTGTTCCCGGGCGGAGGAGAGAAACCTCCCCTGAGTGTTTCACACCCCCGGCCTATGGCTCTGGCAAACCCAATGTAATACAGCGATTACCTGAATATTAAGAAAATTACAGCGAAGGTACAGTTAACCCAGTGACTTTGAAGTGTCAAGTAACTATTTAGTAATTGCACTTGTAAATATGTTTGTGCGCGGCTGGTCCGTGCTTAAAAATGCAAAAGTGCACTTGCTACCCGGGAATAACTAAATATCTTTGTCTAAAGTGGCAGCATAAATAGCCGGTCGCTTTGTGACTGTGCTTGATATTAGTACATAAGGATCATTTTGCTTCAATTGGGAGGCTCTCATTCACTAGGCAAGAAACCGTTTAGGAGAAAGTAGGTTCCCGTATGAGAGTTAACATCCTTCAAGTGTAAGCCTCAGCCTTGATTACACTTTAGAGCTCTGCAAGAGGTGAGCTTTTCCACACAAATATAATCGGGGGAACTTTCCTTCAATCAGGCCTCCAGCTCTCCTACATCATCTCAGCTGCCTCTTTCGGCACCAGCTCCCTCAAGGCTGAATACCCCGAAGTGGGCTTGTTGTGAGTCTGCTGGGTCACCAAAGGCAGAAAGGGGAGACTTTGGGACAGAAAGGTGGCCGACAGCACCTCTTTTCTTTCCAAATCTTTAGATCTTGTCCTTCCAGATCCCTGGAATATTTCTTCTCACCTTCCT
>NW_010392765.1:0-248 GCF_000710305.1 Buceros rhinoceros silvestris
CTTCCCCGCTTTTAAAAGCTCCTTCTTCAAGAACACCCAAAACAACTGGGCGTGGGGACCGTGCACTGGGAGGGTGGTTTAGGCTCCCTCCGGGCGCGGCGCTGGCTCCTCTCCCCCGGTGCTTTGGGACCGCACTGTGGAGGTGGCAGAGGAGCTGGAGTGCGGGGAAGAGGCCCCGTTTCTGCGCTGGTTTGAGCCCCGCTGGCACACGGCTGCACGGGCGGCTGTGTTGGCATGACTGGCACGGC
>NW_010392765.1:496-806 GCF_000710305.1 Buceros rhinoceros silvestris
CTGAGCTCACCGAACCAGCTGGAAACGAGCCCTCGCTCCCTCTCCCCGCCGCTGCCCCGCTTTGCTGCTTAGTCAAAACCAACACGTTTTCCAAAGAATTTCAATTTTTAATGAAAACTTCTGCGTTTACGCTGGTTTTGGCCTCGGCGCACTGGTGCTCTGCCCGCCGTCGCTGTTTGGTTTCCCCGGCATCGGCCTTGGCTCTGAGCTCCCCGTGGCCTTGACGGAGCCGGGTGTGCTGCAGGGAGCCGGCTGTAGCGGAGGTGTGTGGGACACCCCCTCCTGATGGGGGTTTCTCCGTTGCCGGTCG
>NW_010392765.1:931-2187 GCF_000710305.1 Buceros rhinoceros silvestris
CCGGTCGGAAGGGAGCTGCCTGGGAAACCTGACGGGACTAGCCACGGGGAAACGGCAGTAGCCCTGGATGGGAGAGCTCTTCCCAGCAGCCGTCAGCCCCGCACCTCCTCTCGCCCGTCCCACCAGCAGGTTGTTTTCTCAAACCCCAACTTTACCCACTTGAGTAATTGCTTTTCAACACCGGTTAATTAAGAGACATTGACGAGCGGGGTTGTAAATTCAAGTGTAGACAGAGTTCTTCCTGCAGGATGCTGGGAGCTGTTTTTAGTCATGCTTCCATCGAGCTGCTGCGCTGATCCTCCTCCCCCTCCAGCACCCAGACGCTGAGATGGTGCTCCTCTTCCAGGAGGCCAATAAAACACTATGGAGATGAGCTGCTTTGGAGATCTTATGAGTCAAGCCGTTACATTTTTGGAACATCATGATGTTGAAGTTCCTTTTCTATTTTTTGCCCAACTTCTCAGGAAGAAAAAAAAAAATTAAGAAGCCAAGCTCTGCGTTGGGATGAGCTCTCTGCTGGGATGAGCTTGGCTTTGGAATGGGCTTGGCTTTGGGATAAACTCCGTGTTGGGACGAGTTCCATGTTGGGAAGAGCTCCGCATTGGGATGAGCTCCACCTTGAGATGAGCTTGGCTTTGGGATGAGCTCCACGTTGGGATGAGCTCCACGCTGGGATGAGCATCACGTTGGGATGAGCTCTGCTTTGGGATGACGTCTGTTGGGATGAGCTCCACATTGAGATGAGCTTGGCTTTGGGATGAGCTCTGTGTTGGGATAAGCTCAGCTTTGGGATGAGCATCACATTGGGATGAGCTCTGCTTTGGGATGACGTCTGTTGGGATGAGCTCCACATTGAGATGAGCTTGGCTTTGGGATGAGCTCTGTGTTGGGATAAGCTCAGCTTTGGGATGAGCATCACATTGGGATGAGCTCTGCTTTGGGATGACGTCTGTTGGGATGAGCTCCATGTTGGGATGAGCTCTTTGATGGGATGAGCTCCACGTTGGGACGAGCACCACACTGGGATGAGCTCTGTGATGGGATGAGCTCCATGTTGGGATGAGAGGCAGTGCCGTGGTGGGAAGGAAGGAGGGAGAGGTTGGAGGACAGGCTCAGCCTTGTTGGGAAAGGGCTTGGGTGATCCTCACAAACCAGGCAGGACCCTGACCCCAGGGTGCTGTGGAGGCTTCATGGCTGCCCGTGGGGCATCTGGCACCATTTGGGGTGGCTGTCACAGCCTCTGCGTGGCTGTGGAC
>NW_010392766.1:0-7766 GCF_000710305.1 Buceros rhinoceros silvestris
GGGGTGTGTGATGGGGGCTGTTGCTTCAACCTGATCGAGTCCATTTGCCAAATCACCAGTCGCATCACTTCCGGATCAGTCCTCAGTTTCTGCTGCAGAGTGAGGATTTTTTTTTTTCTTCTCTCTCCTTTCCCTCCCTCCCCATCTGGATGCTGGGAACTTGAAACCTCCTCCCTTGATTGCAGCAGGATCTGCCCCAACCTTCCCTCAACTTTGCACTGCATCAAAGAAACCAGAGCGAGCCACAGGCTATTCTGTACCGATGGGCGCAGGGGATCTGCCTGGCCCAGCCCTTCCCAGCTGATGTGCTTGTATCTTTAGGACCCAGAGCGATTGATCTCTCTCTTTTTTTTTTTCCTCCTCTTTTCGTTTTTGTGTGTGTGTGTGTGTGAAGCATCCTCCTGGTTACCGCTGTTATTATTTCCCCCTAGCAGGGAAACCACCCAAGCCATGGCTGAGAGGAAGCAGTCTGGCCGGCAAGGTGAGGAAGAAGAAGTGCCAGCCTTCTTCAAAAACCTGGGCTCAGGCAGTCCCAAACCCCGGCAGAAATTCTGTGGCATGTTCTGCCCGGTGGAAGGCTCCCTGGAGAACAAGACCATCGACTTCGACTCCCTCTCGGTGGGCCGCGGATCTAACAAAGTCGTGGCGAAGCAGAAGGATGTTGCTCACCTGGGTCCGGATGCTCCGTCTGTCTATTCCAGGCAGAGCGGGAAGGGAGGGGAACCATCTGTTGATTTCGGGAGAAAGGTGGAGATCAGGACTGCCACTGGGAAGGAGGCGCTGCAGAACCTGAATGACAAGGTGGGTATATGCATGTGCGTGTGTGAGATGCAACTTGAACACGCGATAGGCTGCAGAAGGGCTGTATCCTTTCCACCCTCCAGTTACTTGCTTTTATGTCACTTGCATGTATGTGGCAGTCAGTGTCCTCTAAGAAGCAGCCTCTCTCCTGAAGCCTTCTTGCCAGACCTTTAATGCCATCCATGTGCTCTGTGCCAGGGTGTGTGTGTGTGTGTACGTGTGCACAGGGAGGAGGGCAGAAGAAGAAAGGAGCCGGAGCCCCCGTGCCCACAGTCACCCTCCCTTTTCCTGCCCTGTCTTCCTGCTTGGTGACAGAGACTGACTTTTTTGTGTCTTGGGCGATTTCCCCCAGCACAACGTAGCAAATGCCCCACCCAGCCAGTGACTGCAGCTGGGAACAGAAATGCAATTGTTAGCAAAAGAGCATCAATGCTCTTTACCTACAGGGATCAAATCCCTGCTGCCGTCTTCCAGGGGAAGCTCCTACCCGCTCCTCCCAGGGGAGGACAGGCTCCAGAGCTGACCCCGGGGAGCTGTATTTCAATACCGATTTTGATCAAGGCCTCTGGCTACAGAGGCAGTTTCTGCCTCAGGAGGATCGGGGACTTTCCCAGGGATATGTGTTCTCTTAGAAACCTACTGCGCTCCTCCCAGCCTTTGAAGACTCCCGTAGCTATTTCCTCACTCCTGAATGTGTGATGGTGATAAAGCCTATCCTCTTCTGGAGGCAAAACCCCCTCATCCCCTAGGTCGAGCTGACCATGCCCATTTGCTTTCCTCAGTTGATAGATTTAAACAAGCTTTATTCTGATCTGAGCCTTGAAACACCCTGTGTGTTCCCCTGACAATGCTGGCTCCTCTGCGTAGGCTGGAAGAGCAGAAATGAATGAAGCGCCGCCCAGCAAACTGCTAAACTCCCAGCATCTGGGGGAAGAGTTTCTGTGAGTAGCCCTGCAGTGGGTTTACAGAGCTGTCTGTCCTTCTGGACACTGTTTCTAGGATGTGCCTCCTGATTTTTACTACAGGATTGCAGCTATGGGGCAGAAGTCTGTCTGGAGTTTGTAATGTGGGCTCGTTCGCCACTTTCTCCTGCTTTCAGAAATGTGAAATATTGCTAGGAGTATTACCGGGGGCTCGTTCTCCCCAAATCAGACCCTACTCTGCTTCTTCCTACTACAGTAGCCTAAGGTCTCCAACCAGCCACGTCTACACGGGTGAACAACTGCCGTGTACGGGGAGATCACAAAGGTAGGCCCTGATTTGCAAAATGCTCGCACCAACCCTTAATTAGGAGTGGGAGATGCTCCACGCCACTTCAAACCCGATTTGCCAAACCCCGACAAAAGTTTGCCACCCCAGACGCCTGTGGCTTGGTTTGACCGTGCTGATGTGTTACTAAGGGAGCAGCTTCCCCTGATGAATTAGTCTTGTTGGGGATAAAGGGTATACGCCTCTTCAGCGTTGTGAGTCAAAGGTTTTGCAACTCAGGACATTTTCAGAAGTAATCTGGGAAAATTTGATGCCGTGATGTTCTGCAGGACATAGGTATGAAGAGGTGATCTATTAATTCTGAAAAGATGAATTGTTTGGTGTTGGAAGGGGGTCAGTATAATAAAAACCTGCACATACGATATGGTGAAAATTCAGAAGTTCAGACAGTGTGGTTTTTAGTTCTGTTTTTAAAGATGGTCACATTAACGTTAACTGAGGGTATGAAACAATGGGGTAGAGGAAACCACGCAAGTTGTTTCTCATTGGCTGTACAAAACACCGATGGCAATAGATGGTGTAGCGAGGGGCTGCGAGTGCTCGGGTAAGGGCGGTTTTACCTGATACATGCCCGGCTCTGGATTGGCCCTTCACTGCGGGAATGGTTGGGCTCTAATGGTTTTCCAGCTGCCTGCTCCTACAGCTTGAATCAGCGGTTAGATCCTCAGCAGGTAACACCGGCTTTACTTCGGCGTAGTTCACAGATTTATGAGGGTAACCAAAGCTGGGTGCATTAACAAAGAGGCAAAGAAAAAGAACGTTGCAGGAAGTGGCATTAAGGAAACGGCATTAAACCAATTTGAGACTGGAGTTAAAAGGCGTCTGAAGTTTTGCAACTGAATTTGGCCTATTATTTTCAAACCACTGTCTTTGGCATTTAATAACACATCTGAAATAGGTTCTCCCTGGATACACTATTTCCATGTGATAGGAATCTAAATTATAGTGGAAAGGAAAAATATGCTAATTGAGTTTATAACTTGCATAATTATTGCACAATAGGCCAGAAATCTCACTGCTGCTTTTTCTTTAGCTTGAGGCTGATCAGACTTGCAGTATTTATCAGTTCATGTAACAATCGACACACGGGTCCAGGCTCTGCTTCAGCACCCCAAGGACCGTATCGTGAGTGGATGGGAACGGGGCTGATCAGCTGCAGGCGATGCGGATAGGTGCAAGTGTTTCAGCCAGCGACTGATTCTAAGCGGGTTTAAGCCACGGTTGTTCTTTCTGTCACTGTATCGGAAGATCTTGTCTTAGTCTCCACTGAAATAATTAACAACGCAAGACAGACGAGCTATTTTTTTTTTATTTGTCTGAGGTCTTAACCATGCAGAGGATAAAAGGAGGAATGTAATTATTCCACATTAAATTGCAATACATTGTTCTGCAGGCAAAGATAAGGGTAATCCAATCGCTTTGTGTCCATCCTGTCTGGGGTATTCTATAGGCATCCCTCACGGCCTCGCTTTATTGCCTCTGGGCCAGGCTGCCTCATAATTCAGGGTTAAGATCATCTCCAGCGGCACCAGGAAGGCTGGCTGGCGGAGTTTAGCAGCTCCTCACGGTTAGGCCCCCGGAGGCAGCGTGACCTATTCAACAGGTCTGCAGCTCAGCAGATCGGAGCAAGTTCTGCTCCTCCCCAATTGTCAGGCCACGCGGAGAATTAACCGCGCTCCTGTTTCTCGTCTTAAACCTCATCACCTTCCCTGGTTAGACTGTTGGTGCCTGATCCTGGAGCTACTTGTTCAGTGTCTGAGCCCCGATTAGTGTTTGCAGCCCCAGCCTCAGCTGGGGCCACCACTGCAGCCTACCCGAGTGTCATGGCCAAGCCTGGGATTCCTGCAAGGAGCCGATGAACGCCTGGCCTGGCTTTCGGGAACTGCCGGACGCCTGCCAGCCCATCTCCGACGGTGGGGTTTGGAGTTCAGGCAGCAGCAGGGCAGGGACCTGGTGCTCAAAGCACCAAGCCGTGGGAATCTCAGGATCATGGTTGTTCTTTCTGGAGAGGAATAATGAACAACAGGACATTGTTGAGAGCACAGATAACCAGAGACTCTAGAACTTCAGTGGAACTGTTGTGTAAAACAACACTGCTGAGGGCCTGATGCTCTGCCCTGTAGGATTTTGGGGAAAGCAAAGTTAATGACAGTGCAAATCACTGGGAAACCAGCCATTTCTTTGACTCTACCCATGGTTCCCGTGGGACTGGAGATGCTAAACTCTCCCCACTGGATGAGAGGGAGGAGCAATGACGAGGACTCCCAAACCTCCCTGGCCTTTGTTTCAGAAATGCTGTATTTAACCACCATGAAGGTCACGGCGGGAGTGTAGGCTGTGAGCTGGCGAGGGAGGAGAGCAGAGTTTCGCTCTGTATCTCCCCTCGACAGAGCGATCCCTGTCTAGAACCCCGAAGAGGGCTGTCTCTTTCCTGGTAACACGATGTGATAGTAAATTAACGGTGGAGCAGTGGCTCAGGCTTGTTTAAGGACAATGAAGACTGTAGTGCACCTCAAATGCCCAGGACATTTCCCCTAAGAAACACACCCAAACAGTAACAGTCTTCTTAGAAGATTATTTCTGAACCTTCTCAAGGGTTCCTGGGATTTTAAAGGAAACAAAATCAATTGGAAGGTTAATTTTAATTTGCAGATCAAATGCACATTTTTATCGACCTGTTTGTGTGGCTAGAAAGTGAACCTTCCCCTCTAAAATCTAAGACAGTCTGTACTCCGAAAAGATCAGGCTATTTCTCTGAGAAATTATATGATTTTTTACCTCCTCATAGTGGCATGTTTGACCTCTGTGGTTTTCCCCATATCAGGACACTTAATTTTCATTTTCTCCTGTAAGATAATAAAACAAACGAAAGATGCCCATTGGCAAGTATAATTCCCCTCTGCGATTTAATTTATAGCGATTAATAACGGACAGTTCTTTCACCCTCTTTTGGGAAGGCCAGATGGACTCCTTCTGCCATGAAGCCACCTGTGTTTAATCCTCCAACACTTCGAAAGACGCAGGGGGTTGCTGCATCCATGGGAAACTCCCTTCATGTCAGTGAGACTCGGAGCTGCTGCAGCAATGGGCACAGGCAGAATCTTGTTGGAAAATGAGGGCCTGATGGGTGAACTCATGAAAGCTCTTTTGGCCCGGTCCCACTGCCTCTGATCGCAGTAACAGGAGCCTCGCTGACTTCGGCAGGGGGCGATTCCCCCACGGGGAGTGGGGATTATGAGCCTCTAACAAGCCTACAGGGAAATCCAGAGCTTGTTGATGCTGTACTGCCAGAATCTCAGATACTTCCAGGAATGCGTTATATCCACCTCTGATTCCTCCGCTCGTCACATTTAAAATTCTGTGGCCTTTGTCGCAATTACACTAAAATTCCGCAGAGAAAGAGCCTCTTTTACTAGGTTTTCGTTCCAGCCATCCATTAACTCCACAGTGGGAATAGAATTCCTTGCTAAGTGCATTACGGTAGTACACAGAATCTGTAAAGTTAAGATTCAGAGCTGATGTAAATTGATTTCCACTCATGCCTGTGATGATTTATTTTAGCATAGATTATCACTGTGCAGAGTTTCTCGTATTCTTGTGCCATTTTCCCTCTAGACCTTTCCAGAAGACAAACTTAGACACAGATGTTCCTTTAATGTAAAATGTGCTTCTGCTGCAAAGAGCCTGCACAAGATGTCCCACACCAGGGTGTCTGTGCAGAAACGGCTGCTGGCAGTCTTGGGTATCCACTGGCCAATGTACCCTCCAACTAGCCCAAGCCTAAGGATGGGCCAGGGACAGCCAGGCCGTGCAGAGCACAGCTCTGCGTGCAGCCGGCGGAGAGGCTGGCAGCTCGAACGGGGCCGTAACGCTCCGTTTTGTGCATTTCCTCCCCTGTTCTGCCGTTTGGGAAGTGTTGTCAGGGCTCTCAGAAGTGCTGATGTAGCACTGAAGGTATTTATGTTCCTCTGCTGTTCCTCTACCGCTGATGTGACTTGGCTGCCGCAGCCGCGCTGCTCCTGTCGAAGTGGCTGCGGCCAGGGAGCTGGGCTGGGCTGGGCTGGGCTGGGCAGCCATCCTTCATCACTCCCCTTCGTTAGCGTCTGGCAGGGAGGGTTTGGCAGCGCTCGTTCTCTGTAGCACCTTGCAGTTTCAGCCTGCTCAGCCTTCCCTGTGCATTAACAGACCTATGGAAGACAAAGTGCCTCCACGTTACCTAGAAATGCCGTCACTTCCCGCAGTGCCTTGGCAGGTAACGGCAGCACCGCAGGACAGCCGGGCTGGACACAAACCTGCAGAGGTTCAGTTCTGCTCCTTTGGGTACATGCTAAATCATATGGAAGTATTTAAAATTTGGTGCTGTGTAGATGTTTAATACTGAACAGCCACGTTTTTCAGCCCTTTAATCTCTTCATTTATGTTACTCTGTGCTGCTTAGGTTCTTGCAGCATGGTGATGGGAAGGAAAAGCTAAGTGTCATCTGAAGGTCGGTTGTTACTTTCTGAACCTAGTCACTGGATTTGAGCTGTGGGTTGTATTCAAAGTTCAAGAACGGTCTTTCTGAATTTGGCTCATGTGCAGTAAGAATTGCTGTTTGAAAAAGTATTTTAAATAGCTGCCTTTGAGGAGATGATAATTCCTTTAGAAATACTAGTGTGCTGATGGCATCATCCCCTTAACGGTGCTTCTATTCCTCCCAGTGCTGCTGTTCCACAACTTTTAGCATCACGTGGAGAAATATCCTGCCCAAGATCAGGGAGGTGGGTCGGTGCTGGAGATGAATGGCTTCCTGCGCCCATGCTTGTGGTCCTTCCTCAATGTAATCATGTTGCTGCTGCCAGGGCAGGATCTTGAAACGGTGGCTGGACTTGGCACACCTCAGCTCAGCTGCCCGAGGACCTCGATGCTCTCTCTCAAACCCTTAGGCAGTGGCAGCTGAAAACTCTGGCAAGCAAAGGCAAGGAACCGTTCAGATATAAAACTGAGGAGGAAAGCAAGCATTAGAGAGGAGAGAGGAACAGTTGCACTGTCTAAATTTAGGAATCCAATGGAGATGCTTTCTTCCCGGGTCTGAGCAAAAATATCCTTAGCTTTCCAAACTTCTTCACACAGATCAGAGAGAGCCAGCAACTCATTTAGTATTGTCTATTCTAATCATTAAATCAAAATACAACCCTGCAGGCTAAACAAATTAATCATTTTGTTACTGTCATAACAAGCCACCTTTTCATTTACTACTAATTGGATATTAACTGATTGGCATATCAGCTGCCGAAGCGTTGCCTAGTGCCCTGCCTGTACACAGGAAAACCTTATAACCTCCTGTGAACTAACACACACGAAAGGGCCCGATAGTCATCTCCCTGAACACACGCTGCCTCCAGAGTGATCTACCGCAGTGATACACCAAAGGTTTTCATTTCTTACGTGTTGTGCTTCAACAGAAGGTGTGTTTCACAGAACTGCTTGGGCACGTAAAGATCGCTGTGTTTTGTGATAGGAGCTCACGGCTTGTTTTGTGTGATGTGGGATTCCCCCACGGCTGAGGGAAGAAGGTAAGTCTTTGTCGCTCGTTAATTGTACGTTACAGCCTTCCTGCAGAAGTGGATTTGTGCTATTTATGAGTTCCCCAAGAGGTGTCTTGTTCCTCCCCGCCAGTCGCTGCTATGAACAGATGTGTTGAACGGTTTTACCAC
>NW_010392766.1:7801-8236 GCF_000710305.1 Buceros rhinoceros silvestris
AAGAGTTGTCTTGTTCCTCCCCGCCAGTCGCTGCTGTGAACAGATGTGTTGAACGGTTTTCCCACCTCCCTTCATTGCAGTGGGGCGGGGGCGCTGTCAATAAGGAAATATTTATGCCATTTAACGCATTTCTTTCCTTGAAGTACCAGCTTATGGAGTTCAGGGACTGAGAAATAAGACTCCGAGTGTGACTGAAACATTGAACGCGGAGTCTGCAGCACGGGAATAGTCAGAAATGTCCAGCCTGGAGCGGCCCCCGCCCATGCCCGAGTGCGTAGCTCTGATCCCCGATTTCCCTGGCACTAAAGCCGCAGGTTAGTGACCCCGGGAGGGGGGGCGTGAATCCGGGCCGGGTGTTCTGCACAGGGGGGCGCGGCAGAAGGCAGGGGGCGGCCCGGCAGACACGCCGGGCGAGCAGGGGGCCGGCGGCGCTTT
>NW_010392767.1:0-27811 GCF_000710305.1 Buceros rhinoceros silvestris
CCCCCAACTGTTAGTTAGATAACAGATTAATCCAATCACATCTATTTGTGACAGAAACCTGGATGACAGGCTCAAAGCTGGTGAAGTGTTTGTTTCTTGTACCCCAGGAGTGCCAGACTCCACTGACTACCTTGCTCCAGCAACTTCCTGTAACTATGGAAAGTGCAGGTTATGGCTATTTAGAACAAAAGAGATAACTTCTCATCACCAGATAGGACCGTTTCATCTATGCTAGCCGTTTCTACAGTGAGCGGGACATCCCCTCCCACCTCCTGAGACTGTTACGCCGCAAGATTATTATATTAAGACATACCAAGGCAACTAATTTGGATCTAGCTTTACCGTGTTCAGATCTGCTAAGGATGCCTAAGACCCACCTTCTGATGCATTCGACCAGATTCACAACTCGCATCCTACTTCAACGCCACAATTTAAAAATAATCACCTGCAGTGATTTTTTACAGTTAGTGTAATATCAGAAGAGAGATTCTTTTCCTGATATTCAGCAACAATGAATTAGTGGAACAAAAGAGAGCTTCAAATGAGGTTGTGTTCCATTTCCTCACCTTGTTCTGTTATTCTGCTCCACATGATGAAAACAGATAACCTTTCTGCTTTTGGGGACATTAGTTCCACACGTTAATCTGTACACCAGATGTTGAAAGAATCAATTATCAGAGACATTTATTGTCAAAAAGAAAATAAGATAAGCCTCACAGGAGCAAAGCAACTGACATTTTCAGCTGACACTCTGCATCGTGGAACACTAAACTGAACAGCCAGGCCCAGACCCTTGAAGGTATTTAGGGACATGATTGAATCTTGCGGGAGGTCGGTGCAGTAATGTTCAAGCCAGAAGCCTGCACGCTGTCTCCAAACTCACCGCCTCAGTACGGGGTTCAGTATTGTTCACTTTCTACAGGTAAAATTTCTCAACAGACTTTTATCTTAAAAGCTTATGACAAAAACTTAGATAAAACTAAATACTCCTTCCACTCTCCTCCAAAGAAACCTCCAGGAGTCAAATGTTCTGGCTTCTAAATAGGCTTCAAATTAAGGGAGTAATCCTCCCATCCACACATTTTTACCCAAATTAAATTGGCTTAAGTAGTTACGTACAGCTTTCGGTGATAAAGCAGCATTTACATGCTTCAAAGCCACTCATCTGTGCTGTCATTAGTTCCTCACGGTATAAATCCTGCCTCTTTTCTAACCAAGACAGGTTTCAGAGATAAGAAGCAATAGCATTGTAGAATTTTTAAAAGGAGTTTTTAAAAGTACCCTTAGGAATAATAAAAGTGACTTACAAATCATTCAGAAAGAGGTAAAACCGAGTAAGAGTGGCTTCATTTCCACTTAACTTTCTATTCTCATCATCTTGGTTTCTCCAGGTCTGATTAATTAATGTCTGTAAAGTGTTCTGAAAAGATAAACCACTACATAACTACTAAACAATATTTAATAGAGTACTTAAGGAAAAAAATAATTTATTAATACGCATGGAGTTTTAGGAATTAGCATCTATTTTACTCCCTAGGTAAGAGGTCCATCCAATCCCTTTCAGCTATCAGAAGATGCTCTAGCAGTTACAGGACAACGCATCCTCACCCATTTTCTGTGCCACGGTTCACAGGAAATTAATGTAAAATCACTTGCAAAGTTGTACTCATAGAGGAATACGCACACATAGCTGGTTTTCGTTCATTTAAAAATCTGTTGTCCCTCAAAAACGTAGCTGCACAGCCCCCAGGATTATGACAGCAGCACTCTGAAGGATTTCAGAGGTTGCCTCGTTTGAGCTTTGTGTTTTCTCAGCCTGTTGCCCAAAGAACTTAGCATTTCACTAACTACTTCCACAGCAGTCTGAAAAAAAGGAGCTAAGAAAGACTCATCTATTTCCCGACACCCTTATATCTGGGTATCTTATGACACCTGTCCTGATACATATATTTTTATACCTCTGCAGCTATACAAGAGGACAATTATGCATATATCCAATTTTCATGCTCAGAAGGGGCGAATTTCCTCATCCTGCCTCATCGACAGAAACAAAAGCTTCCAAGAACACAACACAGGCTATTGCCATAGGCACTCTGGAGAGCAGTGGATTTACAGAACAAAGGCTAGCGAGGATAGGTACGTGAGGCTCAGAATCCTGCCCGATCCTCTCAGCACAAGCCATGCTGAACACCAGACAAAATAAACAGGCTGTTTCTCAAACGGTGTAAAACGCACACAGCAATACCATCTGGGAGCAGATCCTACGTGAGGCTGGAAACGGCGCCAGGGAGACAATAAGCGCTTTGCACTCTGAATTGGTTTTGAACTGGTGCTCTAGTCACCTGCTAAGAGGTAATGAGGCCACGTCTGGACTAAACAAGAACCGGGGGGTTGGTTCGTGGGGGAGTTTTTGGGGAGGTGGGGGCAAAGCCACAGGTTGAACGATACAGTCCGCTCTCTAATGTCTTTTCACATTCCTCCAGTAACACCAAATGTGTTTTCCCACACAACTTCGGGTGCACACACACAAACTGGGTCACTTCCTTTTCCACACCCTCCGCAGCAGCTGGGAACAATGGCAATGCCAATAGCTTAGCGAGAGCATCCCTGCTGTGTCCCTCTGTGGTAAGTGCTGTAGGACTGAAGCCTCTCAGCAGGCATCTGATTTACAGGCAGAGCCCTAAGAACAACTCCTCAAAGCAAGGCGACCCTTACAGCAGCACTGGGGTTATCACCAAAGCAGCTCCCGAGAAGTGTTGGCTGCATGCAACTGCTATCACCCGTCTCGATATCCTCTCTTCTCTTTGCCATGTCAGCCAGGGATGGTCTGCACGCCCACAGCATCTGCTCCATGCACCTCCCCACTGTGCACAGAGTCTACAGTGCTCATCCAGAAATAGAGAGGAAACTTTCAGAAAGCAAAGCCTAAATTACTGGACTGTGCTGTTTCCATCTGGACATGGTTCCCCTGGAACTCCCAACTGCCTGGCCCTGTGCAGTTGTTGAAACTGGATGTTCCAATTAGAAGGAGCTCAAGGATTTGGGGAGAACTGTCAGATGATGCAGAGTGGGCTCTCTTTCAATAAGAAATTTGGGTTATTTTCTCTCATTAGTGCAAATGTTTTATTTATTTACATATTTTGAATGCACTGACTTTGGCCACATATAACACTGAGATTTATTATTTGGAAGAACATTCAAATTAAAATAAATAGTTTGGGAGGAATCCCCAATATTCCAAAACTGTATTTTAGTAGTCTTGCAAAAAATATGCAAAAACCTGCAAGAAACCCGAAATATTTTTACAATTTTTACAAAACTGGTTTTGCCTCACTAAGCATTTCTACTTTTCTCACAAGCCAATGAGTTTTCAGTTACTTCCTAACGTCCCTAACAAGGCTCAAAACTCTCTGTTCCTTTTTAGTCACAGTTTATGGGCACTGCAGTTTATCATAATGTTCTTTCACTGACTTATGTCGGATAACATCATCTCAGGAGCAGGCTAGGTGCAGGCACAGAGCACAGCCGACGGGTGCTACCCTGGCCAGGATTCCACCTGTAGATCCTCTCTGGCTTCCTTCCATGCATCTCAAAATAGTGCTTTTTAATGCACTTCTAATTTGATACCAAAGGACTAGCCAGAAATAATCTGCAATATCAATTCATTACAGAAGGACTGTCTACTAATAAGGAGCTATTTTTTAGTACATAATGTGAAAAAATCTGCTGCATCTTCACTTAGAAAAACCCAAAAGCAAAAAAAAAAAAAAAAAAACCTAAAAAACCCCAACCCAAACCTTTCAAGCTTGCTACCAAATAAATGTTAAGAACATGAGATCGGATGTTAAGGGCTTCATAAACCCACTAAAGCAAAAAAATCAGCTCTTCCTGTCAGGCTATTATTCAGGTGTTACCATGCAGTCTCCCATATCTTTATCTACAAAAAAGAAAAAGCAAGCTAGTAATGAGAAAAATATCCCCACCACTATCTGCAGAGTCACCACAATGCAGTGACAGAGTGAGTTATCTAGAGGCTCTTTCGATTTTCTCCTGCTTGTTTAAGAAAGCATGGAAAACAAAGATAAAGTCATGACCAGCTGCAGTGCCAGAACAGCGGTATTCCAAACCACAGGGAAGAGGATGTCTTTTTATTACAAGAGCCAGAGTGGCCTACAGAAAGAGATCCACGAGATCCAAAAGAGAACGGAAAGAGATCCAAAGTTCGTTTTTGTTTTGTGGGGTTACACGGCTAATTTCTCCTCCACTAAGCTCTTACTGAATCCACCTCAGTCTTCTTACTGGAAAGAAGTTTCTCCCCTTCATGACACTGAGCTGCTCTTCTTCACGCAAATGTGGTGTCACTACCACTGAAACACCGTGAGGTTTTGGTACTTCCATCAAAACGTACACTCCTGCAAATGAAAACTAAGTATTTTGCTCAGACTATAAACTCTCCAAAGAACTCTGGTTTTCATCTATAAATACCCAAAGCTGACAATGAAAGGAACAGCAAGTAATTTATGTACAATGAAATGGCAAAGGCGTGGAAACACACTGGTTTCCGGAGCCTTCTGTGGTGCTCTTCTGTGGGACCAAGGTCCAGAGAATGACAAAACTCTACAGACAGCACCTGCACTCAGAGGGAGACCGCCTTCCCCACGAGCCAGGCAAACCTTGAAGAGGAGCGAACATTAAAATGCATTTAGTTCAGCCAGGAATTCTGGGCCTGGGGAATGTGTTTCTCTGAACAGCACAGGATGATGCATACCGCAATTATTTTTTTGCTCCTGACTGGGCAATGCAGTGCCAGAACCTGCACCAGTTAGTGACTGTTAAATGAAGCAGCACGGCAAACTGGCAAACATAAGGGAAGGAAATGCAAATACAAGCTGCTGTTCCTGCCGTTGCTGTCATCAATTCTACCAGCCTTGGGCCCAGCCAGTCAAGGATGCTCACAGGCAACAGCAAATGAGAGCCCCATTTAAGGACTAAGGCCACAAATTCACAGAAGAAGCTTTTTCTTTTACTCCACTGTTAGTTTGCAATGACAAAGTGTCAGAGGTTGGATTAGCTCCACTCTGAATTCAGGTTCAGCTTCAGATTTTGTCCAAAGACATTTAGAGACAGCTAAAGTGGCCAACATGAGCCATAACTGCAAAGAGATGAAATAAACCCCTGGCAAAACCCTGGCAGAGACAGCAGCGAGCTCTGATCCACCATTCACCAGGGGCTTTAGGGTCAGGTGTGCTTTTCTTTTCTCTCTGTGGTGCTCTGCACGGCACAGACTCCTCGCTAGCCGTTGGAAACTGGCAACGCTCTGTGCAAGCCTGTTCATACATCCCGTTCGGTCATTATTATATCCGATTCACCATTGCTACTCAGTAACATTCCATCTACACTAACAGAGGTTTGTTTCATCTCCTAGAGCAAATTCTCTATTGACTTTTCTGCGTATAATTTCTCCTCTATTACCAGGCTGCCAGTTGGCAGTAGGAACTGGAAATTAAATTTAATTAGGGTCTTGTTTACCTTTACCAGCATCTTTCCTTGCTTCTGTCCTAGTAGGAGAAGCTAGTGGTCAGACAGAGCCAATATGTGTTGGTTAAATGGTATAACAGAAAGAAAACCAGCACAGACGGGACTCAGAAAGGAAAGGCAAATGTTCATGAGAAAATAAACAAAAATTACCAGAGTCTTTCTGAGGAAACTGGTGTAACATCCAGGCTCTCTGGCTGTTTGCTTTAGTTTTACATCAGAACATCCCCACTGAAGTCACTGGTCATGTGTAAGCTTAAAGCTCTAGTATAAAACGTAGGCAAGAAGTCCCTCCTAAACAAGGTGCAATTGATTTTAGACAGAGATATTTGCATTTTTTGAATAAACCATCAGCTTCAAGCTTTGTGCACACAGACACCTTCAGCCCTGCCTGGAAAACACATATGGCAGCCAGCTACATCTTCGGAAAGGATTTTGTCCTTGCTCCGCAACTCAAAACCTATTAAACAGACACTCTGCAGCTCACTACACCTGTGTGGCTCTTTGCGGAAAAGCAAAGCAGGAAACAGTCCAGTTGTTTGGTTTAGCAGTGAAGTTTTCCACACAGGCTAATTTATTTCATTGAAAATGTCCCGCTAATTGCAACGTTTACCCTCAGAGCCCGTGCACGGCGGTCGCATTAATACACCAGAAGACAACGGCGCAAAGGAGCTATTACCATGTACCAGGCCAATAACCCACAAACGGTAAAGGATTTGCACAAAAGACTCAAATGGTTTCCAAGGAGCCATTATGGCATATCAGGTAAATAAAATATTATTGAAATGTATTTTTTGCATTTCAATCACTGGCAGCAGGTGCATAGGAAGTAGCACATAATAAACTGGCTCACATTCCCTTGAATACTAACAAGAATCATCGGAAACATTTAGCAGAAAGAAGCAGCAGCAGGTTCTTACCATTGCAAGAGGAACAATTCCCACAAACATTGTTCGGCTGACAAAGATCTCAGAGACCACCAGTTCGCTCACTGAGTCGTCTCGAGGGTATTCCACCTGCCAGGTAATTTGCTGGGCCCCTGCCAGGCTACTAGTGTTGTCGATCTCAAAGTCCATCTGCAGGATCTCGTAGGAGGACATGTTTGCTCTGAAAAAAAAGAATGAAATTTCCCACAACATCAGTAGGATGTTAATAAAATTTATTTTGATTTCTCTTTTCTATTCAACAGAAGATTTACCATCAAAATCCAAATGCAGTCTTGAAGACACTGACAGAAAGCTAAATCAAACCACACGCTGGGCAACAGCTATACTTCACAGATAAGGTGACGCTGTATCTTTTAGTTTCCTGAACTGGAGGCATTTTTCCTATTAAACTCAGACTTCCATTCTCCGTAATCACAATGAGTTTACAGAATAAGCCCTGACCCCTGGGAACTGCATTGCACAGATGTTGATAAATTATTTAATATAGCATTATTATAATTTTGTTGCTGCAAATACTGATGCTCTGAAACAACAGAATGCTTGGCCATTCCTCATGCTGTATCAGAAATGAGCACTCCTGGGCGGGGGGAGTCTTTCAAACCCATAATTGTCTTTATCTCAGTGAAAAAATGGATTTGCAGAAATTATACATGACAAAAATTGGGGGGTAGATTATCCTTACTTTCAATGCATGAAAACATTCTTCTCATCAGTAGTGCAGACTCATAATTATATGGTGATAGTTATGTCTATCTCATGTGGAAATAAAAGTTTAAAGGTAAAGACATGGAAGTAAATGGATAGCATTCAGAACTGTATTTTAAAATTACTTCTGCTTCTTTTATTAACAACAACGCTCAGCACTCTCCCCTGGTCCAGCACTGTGTAAATATCAATAATTAATCCTCAGGTTAGAAAGACAGACCATATCTTCATGTTACAGAGGAGAAAACAGACACCAAGATTTAACCAACAGCACTTGCCATAGCCACAGCAGGGACCGATTTAGAAAATAGACTTTTGCTCATGCAGCACTTCCACAAAAATGCAGGTACTCTACAAAGAGGCACACGAGTTCCTGCCCCAATTTCCCAGACAGACCCCTGCAGTGTGGAGACCTGATGCAGCTTGCAAAACACAGAGGCAGGCTGGAAAGGCAGCTAACCTGACTGCAGACCCAATTCCTCAGTCATCTTCTGTTGAAGAGACAACGGATGTTATCAAAATTAACAAAGTTTGGGGGTATGTGCTCGTACTATAGGTTAAAATCCACATCTGCAGCACGTTGGGCCATTGCACCCCTCAGCAATGACTCACCCCCCATAATTTCACCTTCTGTCCTAGTCCACGTACAGTATTTGTGTGCCCTTACCCTAAAGAAGTGAGTCCAAGAACTGTGTTCATAGAAAGTTTTATCCTGCCGCTACAGAGAACAGAGGCTTAAAACATCCTTTTCCTCTTTCCCAGCTGCACAGAGGCAGAATCTGGTTTTGCCATATGTTTTTGAAGGCACATTGTAAAAGAAAAAAATCTGAACAGGAATTATTGATTTTCATGTTTTCTTTCTGACAACAAACACCACAAACATATGCTTGGATGCCTGGAGCATAAATATTTTCCATGCTGACAGAAGATGATATCCACCTCCAGGTAAAACTAGAAGCAATGAAGGCATCTTTTGAGTGGCCAACCAGACAATCAGCAAAACCTCTTAAGACAAATATTATCACACACTTACTAGGGATGCAATTAAACCGTTTCTGTTAAAAACATAACCACTGTGGGCACCACGATGGAGTACTCGACTTCAGAGTTTTCTGCATATCACTTCTGGCAGTTTGGTTTATCTAAATTCTATAAAATTAATTTGCTAACAACACAGAAATAAAATTTAGAGATGAGCTTTACACTAACTGTGGATCTAGATATTGGACCTGTGAAGGTATGTCTAGATCTGCAGTTTAGGTTCAATCTGTTCAAGTCAATAGTTGCCGCTCACAAAAACACCCATGAACGGTTTCAAATTCAGAACAAAATCACTGATGGAGGGATTTGCCTTGGATCCACCACTTAAATAATATGTCAGGCTAGTGTCCCACTGACTGGCACTTCTTTGAGCTCAATCCATCATGCCTTCAGCTACTCCTTTCCTGTTTTTCTTTTTAGACATCCAAGAAGTAACCATAATAGTGGGTTTATATTTTTAAGACAGCCTAGGACTCAGATCTCCTTAAAAATGCATATGCGTGACTTGCCTATATCACAAGATGATGTAATTGCCAGGGAGTAAAACAACTCTTGTGCCTGTAGATATGCAAAGACCTTCACCGCATCCTTAGCACAGCTGTAAGGCTATAAAAGACATAAGTTTCATTTAAAGGCAGACAGGGTTATGCACTGCTGGATTAGAAATTAGTTTCTGTGCATCTAGAAAAGAGCAACAACTCGCATACATAAAACTTCTTCAGATCTAACTAACAGAAATATACGATCTAGAGCAAAGCTGACTTTGCAGGTTTCTAGGACTCTGGACATCCCAGGTCCTGGTTCCAAAGAGAATCTTTATCACCACTTGGAAAAACAACATGGCCTGTCAAACCATTTCTGCTTTGTCTCAAAAGAGAATCATGCAGCACGACACATTATTATTGATTAAAGAAGGCTCCCCCTCTTTTTGCTTGGACTTTTGCTGAGAGAGATGGACTTACTGTATCTAACCATCTTCCACTTACGGAGTCTCCCCCCTGAGTATATGGCTTTAGCAAGCCAGTATTCAACTTCCTGGACTCCCTTATTCACCCGCAGGTTTCTAGTTACCTTTGGAACAGCAGGCCAGTGAATTGCCTCTAAACGGTCTCCCTTTTTCCCTCTTTAAGACAATGACACAGAGCACCCCACAGACAAATCCACCCTCTTTGTTCTAAGTCTCTTCCCAGGTTACAACAACAAACCCATGGTAAAACCTGCAGAACTGCATTTCCTTCTTGCTCAGACTAGTGCCCTCCTACTGGCCACTGCATCTCCCATCCTACAGGGGCTTCTTTCCTAGCAAGACGACTGGTCCTATACTCAAAAACCTTGCAATATAGTAACCCTCCTCTATAATACCATGTGGGAGACCGCTGCCTTTTTCTGATGGAACTGATGGAGTAACTGATGCTACAGTAAAACCACAGAGAAATTAAACCATAATCAAGACCTTAAAGGTCAGCATTTACTTATGCCCGCTCCATTAGCTGATAAAATCCACATCGCAACACCTGTATATAAATTTCTCTCTGGCAATGCAGCATTACACTATAACCCTTTTTAAAAGGAGTCGTTCCACCCTGCCACGGCAAATCTCCAGCTTTTAGTCTGATTTGTAGCTGGTGGCCAGTGTGTTGGTCTTTGTAGTCACTGTCGATCTGCAACCGCCTGGTGAAGACAAAACGCTACCAGCAGGAAAATCTGCTAGCAGAGGAGACAACGCCTCTAACTCAAGCTGTTATCAGCCATTAAATCCCACTAAACCAAACTTTATCCTATAAAGATTTTTCAGCTTTTTCTGAGACTTATTCCATTTTTCTCTTAAATAGATTTGCACTATTGGGAAGAGCCTGATGGAATCCAAGGACTATAAATCACTTCGCCTTTCCACATCTTTCTTCTCTTTTTAGTTAAATATTTCTATTGTCCAGTGAAGTCTTTTCCTGGTTTAGAAGGATTTTGCCAGATCCCAGTTTAGAGGAGCAATAAAAAATAAAAAGTCAAAATTACTTTTATAAAAAGATTATTTCCTGCAAGCACAAGGAAAAGACCTTATAATTTTAGGCAGCTGGCATGCTTGCTAATAAGTCCATTTCTATGGAAATGAGTTCATAACTATTAATTTTGCCTGCTCCTGATCTATTCTTGATGAGCCTTTCAAATTTAGAAAAGCGCTTCATGATTCTCTCAATTTGGTAATTACTAACTCCCTTTGATGAATCCAGCCCAATGTTTCAGACATGAGGCATTCATTACACATTTTTCTTTCTGGTGAGAGGAGAAAAAGAAACCCTGGGCTTGGATTTATTTCCTTGCACAAACTCCAGCAAGGAGGACCTCTACTCCAAATTGCAATTTATTCTCCTATTTGTGTACTAGGTGCTAGAAGAACTCCCACAACCTTGGGGTTCCTGTTGTCTAGCCTCAGAGATCTCTAACACATTCAAACCAGGTCCCCGACAGCCCAGTCAAGCTTTGCAACAAATACAGTCTTCATTCTGTACCCAGCAAGTTAGTGGGCACAGTTGCGATCCCAACCTGAAACAGAAGAGTTTTCGCACAGAACAGTAACTCCGTGCCAAAGAAAGCCAGCTCTGGCTCCAACCAGCTGCAGAATAAGAAGTAATCAGGACAGGAACATGTTGCAGAGCCCCAGAACTGCCCTGCAATGGACACATCCAGGCGGGCAGCTGCCAACATGCAGAGCCCAGGACAGGCTGGGAGAGCTGGGGCTCTTCAGCCTGGAGAAGAGAAGGGTCTGGGGAGACCTCAGAGAGCAGCCACCCAGTACCTAAAGGGGGTACAGGAAAGATGGGGAGGGACTTTTTACGAGGGCGTGTAGTGATAGGACAAGGGGTGATGTGATGGCTTTAAACGGAGAGAGGAGGGGATTTATTTTAGATGTGAGGAAGAAATTCTTCACCATGAGGGTGGTGAGGCACTGGCCCAGGTTGCCCAGAGAGGCTGTGGATGTCCCATTTCTGGCAGCGTTCAAGGCCAGGTTGGACAGAGCTTGAGCAACCTGCTCCACGGCAGAGGGTTGAACTAGATAATCTTTAAGGACCCTTCCAACCCAAACCATTCTATGATTTTTATGTTGTCTATTTTAATATCAAACTCTTACTTTCTCCCATTTTACATTAAGACCTTTATAACGCATAAGTTATCCTCATAAAGTCCTTTCTCCTCCACACATGACAGCATTGGAACTAGATGATCTTTAAGGCCCTTTCCAACCCAAACCATTCCGTGATTTATTACATTACATTATTAAGTATTTATATGGAACGACATAGGCCTTTTTTCAAAAAACAATAGATTACTGTCAAGGTCCACCTTAGCTCTAATGTTAGAGGTTTTAGTAAGTACTACAAAATCACCTGACCTTGAAATAATACTGAATTTAATTTATTCTTAGTTTTTGTCAAAGCCAAACATGGAATTTTTGAATTAAGCACTGGAATGATACACAGTGATTGATGTTATGACGGCAGTGACAGTCTGAATAGTTAATAGTTACCTCAAATAAACACGTCTATTATTAGCTATTAAGAAAGATGCACATTGCTCACCAAACTGAAGAGCCTGCCCTCTGTATTTTCAGAGAGAATGACATATGCCGAGTGCCACAGTGAGGGGTGACAGTGCAGGGCATCCGGCTGGGTGTGCCACTGGTGCACGGAGGGTTGGCAGGCTCGCACTGCTGATTCAGCAACAATTTAGCTGATAAAAGTCAGACCCTTCTATTAGTGCAGTTGGCTATTACAGGAAACCATGAGTTTCATTCATTCACAAAATAATGTTTTCCGTAAATGGCAATCTGTTTTTGAGGCCCACGGCTGTGTAAACAAAACTCTAAAAAACAGAGCAGACTCCAGGTAATTGAAAATAATAAAATGTCTGGTATCATGTTGCTTGACAATCTTTTCAAGGTTAATAATGGTCAATTCTTACTCTCTCTGACAAATTGTCACCAAATTCAGTAAGGACAGGATTCCATAAGCAAAGTACATTAGTTTATAAAATATTTCAGTAATACAGGTCTCGCTCCTTTGATCTCAAGAGGATTAATTTCACAAGTACATTTTATTGAAGAGCAAACACTTACAAGAGGAGCCTTTTCAACAACTGATTGGAAGAGCTCAAGACCCTAATTTGCTGCTGAAGCCAAACGAAGCAGCAGACAGCCAGTACGTCTTGGGAAAAAGATCCACATTAAGGGTCCTGACCCTCTGCCCCTAAGGAAATTAAGATCCCAGCAGCCCAAGGTGAAGGAAATAAGAGCAAATACCTACGAACAGAGCAGCATCCAGTTTCTGAATTAGGAAGATTTGCATACTGTCAGCCCTTACACCTCGCCCAGTGCCGCCTTCCTGAGCGCGGGCACTGGGTGACAGGACCTGGCAGCAGCTGGCACCTTTAAAGCCACGATATCTTCTAGCAGCTACGACATACTTAAGCACAGATCCTGCTTGAGAACAACTTACTGGGGGGAAACGGCTACACCTTATGTTACCTATGAATCTTGACTTGAGAACAGATGTTAAAACCTAAACCCTTTTCTCCCAGCCTGTATCACTTTCATTCGACTGTAGGGACACAAAGCTCTACACGAGCCTGGGAGCAGCCCACTCACACTGTCCTCCCAGGGCAGTCTGCTGAGAAAGGGCCTCATCTTGAGGAGCACTGGAGATGGGCCTGGCTGGGTAAACAAGAGCAGGTATCCCAGCCGGGAGCTGCGGCGCAGAAGAACATTCCCTAGAAGCCAGGGCAAACTACCTGCACATCCTGAGTCTTTCTGCAAACTTTTGCATCAATGGGAAAACGGTCTGATGACACAGTGCCACTGTCCCTTCCCGCGTGGCCCCCAGAGGCTTCTGTTCCGCTGAGGGATGGTCAAGGGTCCAAGGCAGACACAAATGCTTGAAAAACGCCCCGCTCATTCTTCTTTAATGCCACAGCACAGATGTGCAAGGCAGAAGTTCCAAACTTTGAACAAAGACAAGCTGGATGACAGGCTGCAAGTAAACCTGCAGGGATGGAAAAAGTTTGCTTCGTTTCCTCTCGTAATCCCTCTCAAAATTGCAATTAACGATTTGCTCTGTTGTCTAACAGAGAACTTGCTCTGTTATCCAGTTCACTTTACACCAGCCACAGGCTTGTTCAAAACATTCCTTGGCACCTGATCTTGTTTTTCTTTCACTGCTGTAAGAATTCATGCTCTTCACAGATGCATGGGCAATGTAAATGGCTACAGAGGATAAACCCAAGCTGCTAAATCTGTTAAGAATATATGGACCGACACAGCACTTTTTAATAATCCAGTAAGAGCCATAAAAACAAGAAGAAAATATTTTTGTTTAAAGCACACCACCAAGACCAGATATTATTAATGCTATTTTGCTTAGCCAACATTTTCCCACAACTGAAAACAATAAATCTAGATAATGAGCAAACCTTTTAAGCTCTTCAGTGTCTTCCACTGCCAATTCACAACTGTGCTGCTCACTAACAACTTGCAATAACTTCCACTTTATTCGATTTTATCAACATCATCACGACAACCCTGGAGACAACTGAGACAATTGCTTCAATTATTTTTATTTGCTTCCACCCTTGTGACAGCGTACAGAAATTCTTCTGGTAAAAGAGTCCTTAGACACTAGTTTAGTTAGTCTGTAACAAAACAGGGTTTTCAGGACCAGATTGTAATTGGTGCTCTCCACTGGTAACACATCTTGCTGGGTACTGGGACTCCATTTATTCCTTTGTCGTGACTCTCCCCTTCTGAAATAGCATGTAATCTTTTGGGGTTTAAAAAAGCATTTTGATTGCACTGGAATATTTTTCTGACTACTATTTAGAACTCTTTATTGCTGTGCTGTGTATTTCTTAAAATAAAGCTTCTCTGCCAGGAGAAAGCATCTTCCTGCGCAATATAACAAACACATCCAGTAAGAAATTGGGGCCAGGGTTTAGCTGATGTTGGACGCAAACATAGAGGGAGCTATTGTTGTTTGAAAAATAAGAATGATTTTGTCATGAAAGATATATGCTGAATTCTAGCCAGTTAATAAATATCAACAGCCTAAATGGTGCTTATAATTTTTCTTTAACTATTCAGAAATTCAAGGAGACTGAATTTTAAATTTAAATATAAAAGCAGCTGAAATCTATTATAAAGCAGAGATGGACTTCTAAGGAACCAGTGACTGCAAATTCAAGATAATAAATGTAGCGATATAAGAACTTCTTTGGAATAGAGGAATTCAGATACAAAGATCCTCCACAGCCTCTCAAAAGACCTTTAAAAGAACCAGAATATACATCTGGGAGGCACTTTTTTGCCACAGCCTGTGCTGCAACGGAACAACCCAAGGCATGGGCATGCTCAGCCAAGCTGGGTGTGAAGTCAGTGCAGCAAACACTCCACTTGACCTCAAAAAAAACAGAGCGGATGGGCAGAGGCATCCAGAGTCTCAGTGGTGGACACAGGGAATAGCCCCTAAAAGTGCCCTGCTGGGAATCCTTGGTGACACGCTGCAATGCAATGGGACAGGTTCTTGGTCTGGCTACAATGCCATCAACTAACAGCCACAAAACAACCTTCCTGCAGGTGATTAAACAGAAGAAAAAGGCCACTCTTCGACTCAGCTCTTCCACCATCCCCACACTGGGGATTGGCTACCAGCTCAGCACAGCTGAAGATGCTTCAGAGAGTCCTTCTCTTCCCCCGCCACCTATGAAATGGGAGACGTGCAACGGTTTATTTTACCTGTGCAATCCTCCAAATTTATTGTGAGTCTCAGGAAGAGTGACAGCTCCTGAACTTACAGTTATGTAAGGCTCTTGAATTTTACATTTACAAACACATCGGCTGCTTCCTCACCTTCCTCGGTAGAGATAAGAGCTTGGGTGAGTGACCTGGATGCACTCGAACGTCTCAAACCGTATTTCCAACGTGTTTCCTTGGCTTTTTAAGACCTTATAATTTTTCTATGCCTGCCATTAGCATTAAGTGATCAGACTCCTTGGTAAACACCAAGTGCGTCAGAAAAGAAAACCACAGCTAGCTAGATCCAGAAGAAAGTTACTAGCAACCCAGCTGCTGGTTTGATTTCAGAATTACAACTGAGGCTGACAGCCTCCTCCTTGGGGACAAAACGCACCCAGAGGGAATCTAAAGATGCAAACTCCCCACATGCTGAATTTATGAATGAAAGGGAAGGGGAGACAAGCTGCAGACTGCAACAGGAATATACCTAATGTGCTGGAGGATACAGAAACACAGTGACAAATGGTGCTCTCCTCTTGGGGATTTCAAAAGCCTAACTCGACACCTTTTGAACTTGATCCTTTGCTTCATGGGCAGACAGTGTAAACAAGTAAATAACAGAATGCCAAGCAGCTAGCACAGACAATGGGAAATTAAAAAAACAGCCTGTTTTTTTCTTTCTGAAGCTTGCTGAGAGTGCACAGAACTCAGGAGTTTGCTGTAGAAGCTACTGTAATACCACCTGCATGAAATAAAGAAAAAATCAAAATAGGAACACAGGCAAGAATTATTTTATTCCTCCTACATCCTCTTCAGATTTAAACAAGATTAAGCATCTAATGAATTAGACCTAGCTTTCTTCGAATGTACTGTACTCTTAGGTGCGGAGATAATGTGCAGGGTGTCCTGGGGCTAATTCACACTTCTGCTAAGAAATAAATGGCATGAGAACATCCTCAAAGAAGTTAAGGCAGAGAGCAGTGTAGCCCATTAACATCAACACAAACAGGACCTCCGCTCCTCCCACTTCCCTGAGAGACACATGGTGTGCATAGAATTGTTTTGTTTTATGGGCTGATAATTAGATTTTTAAAAAGGAGTGAAGCTTTTCCTCTCACTGTTGATACCCACTGAACAGACAGTACAAACATGAAAGTGAAACTGGCACATAAACATCAGCTTCCCATGTTTTAATTAATAGACAAGATTAATTCATCCAGTTGAGCAAACTGAATCCAGTGGATGAACAGAAAGATCCATCTGCAGTAATTTTATGTACATCCACCCTTTGCTAGTTGAGATCAGCTTATAGTCCTATTCTTCACAACAAAACCGAAAGCAAGAGAGAAACGGGCAGTTATAATGTAAGTCACTTCATTAAAAGCCTATTTTTGCCCTAAGGATGGATCCAAATTTCCCTAGATTTCCCACAATTACTTTCTAATGGCATGAAAGTAAGGTCAACACGAGGGTCACCACGTAGTAACTCGAGGTCACCTTTTCGAAGGGTAATCTCTACTTTGTCACGCTTGCAAGACAATGATTTCCCAATGCGTGATGAATCCAAATGAGTGACAGCTAACAGGGGGCTGCTGGGATGTTGCTCAAAACTAAGGTCATACCATGAATAAATGAGTTCAGGCACAAGTGAGTAATAAGTGAGGTTAATTCATTTAGGCTCTGAAAGGGCAAAATTAGAAATGGAAAGGGGAGAAGTGGTGTTCCATCCCACCTTCCCCACTCCCCTGTTTATATGATAAAACATCCCCCAGGACTTCAGCTCAATGAATGTCCGCAGCAGTGAAGGCTTTAACGACCTGCAGATGGAGTGGGGCTGAGCATCCACACTGAGCTGCCCTGGCTGGCGCCGTTGGGAAGAAGCACCACAAAGAACAGTGCACTGAGGACCTCCCGCATCTTCTCGGGGAGTCTGAGCAATATATGACCCAAACAGAACAGTGACAAAAATACTGGTGCAGTGGATAAGGTGTTTATACTGGCTCCCTTTATTACCCACTGTAATAGTCACACAGTTTGGGGATCGTTCTGTTTTCTCATTTTCCTCGCTACAATTAAAAATGTTACCTAAGCAAAAATACCAGCTGTCACGATGAACAAAGAGTCAGATAAAAGGATTGCTAGCAAAAGAAACCAGGTTCCTGCAAATCACATCAAGCTACATAAAATATCCCTAACATAAAGAGTTAATGTAAAGAAGAATTTACAAAATCATCCTCCTTCTACTCCTCTCGTTCCTGAACCTTTTCAGGATTTCATAATCCCTTCCCTCCTCCTGCCCCCCTCCCCATACAAGAGTACGCTCAGCGCTGGAAAACTGTTTAGCTGAAATCCTTACGCTGTGTCGAGTCCTGGCACTCTCCGAGCCAGCTGTATTTACACCCATTGCTGGGGGCAGTCATGCTGGAAGCAATTAGCTACCAAGCTTTTACAATATCCCCTTTCAAAAACTTTGAGACCTCACATTGCTATTGATTTAGACATAGAGAAGCACAGCAAAAAAAGAGTTCATCCAGCTTATATGCTGAGCTCCTTCAGTCTGATTCAAACGCAGCAACTTCAGCTCCCCACCACCTAACGAACGCCTCCACAGACGCCTTCCCAGCCCATCAGTGAAAATGCTCAACGGCCTTGAAAACCATCACCACAACACTGGAAGCCAGAGCTTCCAACAGCGCTGGGTCTGGGAAAGGCCCACCCAGCCAGCAGCCATCTCAGTGAGCTCGACAGGATGCATATGAGCACGTCTGCTGAGTTTAACAACACTTTCAAGCGTGTCCCTTATATTTTTCTTAGAGAAAATCTGTCGCTGCTGGACTACTTCAAAGAAAGAAAAGGAACGGAAAGAAAAACATGGTATAAGACAGTAGCTAAATGTACACTGATTGCAGTAATTGCATCCATTCCTCCGTCGGAAAGTCTCGCATTGTATTTCTAATACACGCTGATAAGTGCATTCACAACATGATTAACTGCCTCCAGACAAGAATGGCTATTATGTTTAACAGACTGATTAGCAAGTGACAGAGCTGCAGACTGTACTGCTAGTAAATTGGCTGCTTTTAAATTACAGCAGCTTTTTTATGGTCCCGTTTTTAAAATGCAATGGTTTGTTACACATATGCAACCTAATTCCTGTCTGACAAGAAGTAATAGAGGGTACTGAGCTTTTAACTTTTAATCTTCAGATCGCAATTAAAGCATTGCTCATTTTCTTTTTAATTACAGTGAAATCTGCACCATACATGGCACTCATTAGCCAACACCCTGTCTTCAGTATCTGTCTCTCAAAAACTACCCTTAAACAAAGGGACAGTGATTCTCGCCCACCTCTTTCAGAGGTTCTGCTTTATTGAAGGTGCCATTTTCGGTGGTTTTCTACACAGTCAACTAAGACAGGATTTATTGTATTCTTAGGCAGGATTTATTGCATTCTTAGGATTTATTCCGTATTCTTCCCAGTGTTTGATTAATCCCCTCCTCTTACTGCTCTAGGCACCTTTCCCATGGACTTTCACAGCAGTTCCAGTGACCTCAGAGCAAAGCAACAGGCAGAAAGTGCCAGGTCTGCGCTGCCAACAGCCCCGCTCACCTCCTGGAACAGAAACGGAGGCAGAGGTCTCAGATCTGACCCCCGTTCAGACTCTCCATGGCCTAAGGCACTATAGCCGGGACTGCTCACACCTCCAGTGAAAGGAGCTCCGCATTAATTCCTGTATTCGGTAACAACAAATGGAAGGATTTAGGCACACAGTTCCCCACAGAGCTTCTGAAAATCCTGCCATCAAAAGCGTGCTTCTGTTCCTGTTGATGGCTCTCACCTTTTATCGCTGTAACGTACCAGAGCACCAGCCTTGGAATTGGGCCCTCTGCGCATTTCCTACAAACACAACCATAAAGACAGTCCTGACCCTGGGGAGCCTGCAGGTCCACGAGACAGGGACGGAAAAGAGATACAACAATCTGCACCGATTTAAATTCGTACGGAAAGCACAAACCCTTTAAGTACAAATTTATCTAGAGACTTTCAAGCTCAATGACATCATGTACTTCAAACCAGCTTATTTATAACATAAAGCTTAGTATAACTTGTAAGGAGATAGAATAAATCAATTTGCTCTATCACAGAACTTCATCAGATACAATACAGATGGCTCTGCTACCGTGGTTAAAAATAACCTCACATTTTTAAATCAGCTCAAGGCATTTATCAAACTAGGAACCCGGTGGAGGAGGATGTTGTCTAGCCTGTATACATTAACGAGAATATCCTCCCTGCAGTTTGGTGCTTTTATTAATCTTATCTCACGTGTTTATAATTTTATTCTGGACAGTCGGATGAACTGGGAGAATTCAGTTTCCCAAATCATTTATCTTTGCTAAATAGCAGGACAGAACAACTTGAAGTTGTTTATTGCATGTAGATAAGAGGAGGGAAAAAATCATCCAAAGGGCGACCTGATTGTAGACCAGAACATAAAACACTTCAGCAACAAAACCACTGCAAAGCAAACCTGGTGTTGTGGCTGAGCAGCCCAACGCTTCCTGATGGATAAAAAAGGATGATGGGAATTAACAGACCCCGAGGGGTAAGGCCTGTGGCAAATTAATCATCGGGCAGATTGCACCACAGAAGCAGCCCTGTAGATCCTGGCATCCTCCTGCACGCTCCTCAACCCGTCGGCTTGTGTTTCCCAGCTGATCTGCACCAGGCAGGGAGACAGAGTGCAGAACACCCCACGGCCCTGCAAATAATACTGCTTGAAGAATGAAATTCATTTGTTTCTCAGCTTTCATCGCTCTTGTTCTCACATTCCACCCACAGAGGAAAAAATAGGCATTGAAGTTTGCTTGGGATTTATTTACTAAAGGATTTACTGTGAGATTTTTCAAGGATGTCTGTCCAACTCTTACCACTGGAAGGAAAATCGTGATGCCCCAGTGTCTCTGGAGGAAGGGGACACTAAGCCAGCATGAACAGCTCAGAGTGTGTATGCCCAAAGAGGCAGGATCACTCTCTGTGCTGGAAGAAAATTCCAGCTCCTGTGTAACCCCTGCAAAATGAGAAGGGAGAGCTCATGCTGTGACCACTTCTTTATTTTTATTTAAAAACCAGGTATAATAAGCTCCTGGGTCACCCAGAGCTTTGACATCCACTGCCTACAATTTTTCTTCATAATGAGCTCCCTAAAGAACACCAAAAGCCTTTGTAACTCAAATAAAGCCAGATTTCATCACAATAAACCTCGAATATGTAACTTATTAAACAGGGAAAACTCAAAGCAACTAGATCAAACAGAAGAGCAACAAAAAGGCTTATACCCAGCTCTCCCCCAGATGATGGCGTCACTGCAAGGCAGGTCCTCCACACTTGGTGCCTGCTAACCTAGAGGCTTCCTGAGCTGCCCCCACACGGCACTCCCCAGGCAGAGCCCTCCAGGTCCTCCCACAGCTGCCTACTTGCTCCTGCTCCCCTGTGCGTGTCGGCAGCAGCCACCGGTGACCAGCTCCATGCTGTGGTGCCTCGACACTGCCGCATCCTCCCTGCCCTGGGAGGGGTTTGCAGAGCACGCTCAGGTCTCACTGCCAGCTCCCTGGTTGAGCCCTCCTTATCAGATTATAATGACAGCCTTCCCAGTTCAGCATCCTGGCATAATCTCTTGGGGTCAGGGCACTGACCAAAGAAAGATCTACTAGTTATTTGACCAAGAAGTATCTAGGTTAATCCCTAGAGTAGATGTTCAATGTACAGGGCAGGACCACACAGGAAGTTAAACTCTCTAAAGTCAGTGGCCAGAAGACAAAGATCTATTTGCATGTAAATCTAATCCTTTTTTCTGAGGAGGACCATAAATTAAAAAAAAAAAAAGTAATAATCAAAATATAATAAATTCTGGCTAGAATATCAGGTTCAAAGTTTACTTCTGCCTTTACAAGATACATTTAAGAAAAACAAGATACCATTAGAGCTCATTAGACACCCACTTTAGACTTATTGCTTATTAAAATATATATTAGCTGTTCCCTACAACTTCAATTTATCAGCTGCACCATGCCCGTATTTTGTTTTCAAGAGGATTACAACAGCACATCTAATTATGAGAATGCTTCTGCAGGTTATAATTGAAAATGAGATCAGTCGATAAACCGCTTTGATAAGGATTCAAACACGTACTAGGAGAAGGTGGCAGCTTCTATCCCTTCTGGTTTTGCTCCTTTGCAGCGGCCTCTGAAACGCACAGAAATTGCTTCTTTTCTGCTCTGGCTCATTTAAAGTTCACCTCCGGCCCCGAAGACACCCACCAGTCCTTGCAGCACCCCTCACCAGGCTGCTTCCCTGATGCCACGTGGCAGCCCTACGGGCAGCCCCATCTCATGGTCCCCACTCTGCCAGGTCTGGCGCCTCCAGCAGCACTGTCGAATGCCCTTGGCTTGGCCCCCTTTACCACCCCCCACCATCTCATCTGAATCACCATCATCAAATGCTTGGTGACTATGACCCAGAAAGGCAGAGGATCCCAACCACAGAGGGAAGCGCGAGAAACAGGGTCAGCAGGATCAACAGTAGTCGTCAGGACTGTATCAGAATCTGGGGTAATATTTTTCAGCTTGCTTTCTAATGACCGTTTCAGAGACAGCAGCAAAAAAAAGTCCTGCACCGGCTGCCATACCTTGAGCACAAATATAAAGTGAGCAATTAGTAATGCAATTAACACTAAAACATATAAAAAACAGAGTTTTTATCTGCTTTGCAAAGCTGCTTACAGCACCTAAATCTTGTCCCATAGGTCAAATTCAGCTTTTGACATAGATTTGGTCTGAACAGCAGGAAGGGCGGGTTGTTTTTTTTTTAATAAGTTCACTTTTAAAAATTATTTCTGAAAGACAAAAAATCCTTGAGGGTATTTTCCTCCCTGAATATTAAAACTGGGTTACAAGAGGAAAGCAACCTCCACCATGTTCCACACAATGTGGTATTAAACAGCATTCTGAGTTACATTTGTTTTTAAATTGCTTTTAACACAGGAACATCAGGTTAATGAGTTTTATCCAGTTTGACTGGAGGCACTGAAGCAGACCTTGCATGTGTACCAGTCTGCTGCTTCTAAAGAATAAAGTAATGCCATGTGATGCATTTTGGGGTGAAACAGTGACATCTTCAGCACAGGACTGTGGAACCATCGAAAAAGTCTCATACACTGAAGCATCAGAGGAGAGTGGGTTGAATTTATAAAGAGTGAGAGATTTCAGAAATCAAGAGAAGTTTTTTTAAAGTGAGGAATCAAGGGAAAAGAGACTGGGAATTTATTTATTTTATATTTTAAAAAAAAGCAGTACTTTGCAGCCCCTCTTTTTATTTAAACCTTTTGCCTTCAGAACGCCAACCCTTCAAAATACTTCTCACCAAGACACCACATAAACAAAGCAGGCTGTGGGAGGGAGGTGTAGATTATCAGCTTTAGCCGCAAGACTTGTACTTTTGCATATCATTTTCAGAGAGGCACTGCACAAAAGCAGAAAAACCTTTAAAATCAAAAAGCAGATCTGAAGGCCGTCTACAGAGCATTTCGCTAACACCTGTTTTCATCCTGCTGTCTTAATACTAGGGGTCTTTCACCATCTGTGAATTGTGAAGCTGTGATTGCCGCAGCTATTTCTTTAAATTAATTTACAGAGCTTGCAATGGGGAAGTTACAACGCGAGTGTTCCGAGGAGATCTACAAAGCAGAACGGACAAGATGAAGGCTTCTGTCCTCTTACACGCTACTTGAAGTCATGTTAAACTACCTTCAGACGGGTCTGTACCAACTGTTTGCATTTGGATTGCGGGACTGGGAACACAAAGGTCTTTGGGGAACCAGTCTAAGGCTGAAGCTCCACTTTCGTGGAGTTCCCTCTCCTCTATCACCTTCCCCTGAACAAAGTATTTCCTGTGAATGAAAAGCAGCATATTGTGAGCTGCAATGTTGGCTTTGGTGGCACCTCTCCAAAGCACCCTTTCAATTCACTGAGAACAAGCCCCCTCCATCCTCTCCTTTCAGGAGAAAACAGAAGTCCACATCCCTTATGAGTGACACGATCTGTGTGGGACACAGGAGCTTCATCTCCAGCTCTGGTGGAACACCAGACCAAGCTCCCCAGCATGAAGCAGAGACACAGAGCCCACATCTCTGACCGCAGACCTGCTTATGTCCTGCTGTGGAAGCAGGGGTTGGTACAGATAAGACAAATAACCCACCCGGGTAAGGACCATGTCTTTTCCCCCGTCCACTTCAAGTCTTATTTCCAAGCATCCAAAGCCCAGCTGGAAACCCGCTTCCAGAAATGAAAGAATCACAACAGGAAGAGCTGCAAGAAGTTCAATCACACAAACGTCTAGCGAATAACCCAGCAGGCCAGGCGTTTCTTTGGAGATCTGCACGCAGCCAAGAGATGACAATACTCTGATTAAAACTGCAAGCTGCCAAACGTATCCAAAAGGCTTTCCTTCCACCCAGCCTCTGCTCAGATACTCGGCAATGAAGTAAATATCAAGTTGCACTGGGAGTTGCTTCCAGGAAGAAAATAGGGACAAGGTATGGCAGCCAGTGCAGGACTTTTCTTTTAATTTAAAATTGAGGGGACCGTGTAAATAAAAGGGGTGGTGTCTGAGGCAAAAGGACAGACAGTTCTGCTCCCAGAGTGGTGCACAAAAATGAGGCTTATTACAAGCCTTTTATTTTACTTGGTTTTTTTAAATTTTTATTTGCTCTTCTTTCTCTGTGCACTCATCTATTCATCTACCCATTGGAATACCAAAAATTCCAGTTCTTGCTCTTCCGCTTTGTATTCAAATCAAAAGACATACAGGCGCACAACACTGCTCTCAGCGTAAAAGTTTGAAGAGTTTCATTGTGGATTTGGGGTCTGGGGTTTTTTTAAGTGTATAACAAGCCAAATCCAGTGGCTGAATCAGTACCTTTTAGGTGAATACACAGGAAATGAATGTAGCAATGGTGACACATCTTCCAGCCTGAACTCACTGGAACATGTGGTACATGCTATTATTTTATGTATAATGAGCAATTTATAACGTGTTTATCTCATCAGAAAATCACTTTTGCCCTCACTTTTGCATTCCCTGGGTGCTTAATGAAGTGGGTTTGCTTTTGAGGAAGGTAAATGCCTCAATAATCTCTTTGGAATGATTCCTGTGCTTTGGTCATGGTCTATAGCTGCACTCAACAAAAACCAGCTGAGGCCACCTGCTTTAAAGCTCTGCAGGTACAGGAGATTGTCCACAAAGCCGAGTAATCGCGTAAGGCTTGGTGCTATTCTCATTCCTGTAGACACCCACAATGTTATTTCCTTTATGCTGAGTCCCTGTTTAGTTGTACCCTCTGAGACCCCACTCACACGACAATACGGGTCCGATCCTGCTGATGCTGGGCACACACACAGAGCAGCCCTCGTGCTACAGGAACAGGAGCAGTGCCCTGCAGCACCCTCCAGCACCAATGTCTCAGACACGAAATGACGGTTCTGCTGTACGGAGCACATCAGCCTCTCTGCTGGGGCTCCTGGCCAGATAACGCGAACATCAGACCTCTCCGGCCCTCAGCTGATGTACGAGCTACAACTAAAAAGCTCCTGCAGCCTCTAAGGTGACCCACAGAGTCAATAGGAAAGTTTTTCCACCTCGAATTACTGACCCAGAAGAGAAAACAGGAACTGAGCATGGCAACATCCTGCCGGGTTCAAGCTTTTTAATAGCTTTGTTGAATGTATTTCAGTTGCAACATTTCAGACCAGTCCAATAAAATCCTTCAATAAGGCATTGCATTAACAGTTTCCTGGCTGAACACTAAACGCTTGCATAAAAGCTGGGATACCCTGGATTTCCTGTTAGGAAACCGCTCTAAAAATGGGCTCTGAAGTTCTGTCTTAATGGCCACTGTGACCTGTTCTCCACTTGCCATGGAAACATCAGCGGGAGCAGCCTCCAGTTTTGGAACAGCTGAGCAATTGCTACCAACTGAACCATCAGTACTAAAATCAGTAGCTTGATAATCCTTTTTCTCTCACTTATTTCCTTCCTGCACCTTTACCTCTGGTCTTTAAAAAAAGAAAAAAAATCATATGCTTTGTAATTAAAAGGGAAAAAAACCCAATAACAAAAAAGAAACAAAAAAAAGTATTTAAAGCTAATAGTTATTAGAATCACCATAATAAATTTATGGGAAATACATTTAACTATTATCATGGCAATCTGGAAACTTTTTTGTAATAAATAAAAGGATAATAATTACCTTTCACTATTTTAACAAACTCATGAATTAAAATTTTCGGACAGCTTTGCCAGAGTAAATTGATTTGCATACATTACAAATGACACGCTCTCATAGTATTTTGCCTTTAACTCATCACATCTTCTATATGTATTGTTACACCAAGTTGTAGTAACTTTCATCTAGGGAACAACTGTGCATTTATCATCACTTCATAGCCACTTATTGCCATTTTTAATAACGCCTTTGGAGTTGTCACCAGGAAACCAAAAAAGTAGTCATCACACAGTGCCAGGAGGAAATTTTCGCTGCCATTCAGCCACGAGCAGCTCGGGCACGGATGAGCAGGACTGGAGAACCTGTGCACACCAAGGATGACACTATGTCACCATTGAAGGACCCCTCCTACCCACAGGAGAACGTCTCACAACACTCACCGTCTGCACAACGCAATCACAAGAATTTCTGGGTGTGAAAAACTTTTCAGGGAGGGTTTTATTCCGAGGGACACTAAGGACTGGCACTGGCCATAAACTAACTTACCCAAGATGATTTCTGCGTGCAGTAAGAAAACTCGCAGTACCCCACTTGCACACCAATCTACAGACTAAAATAATTTGTGGAAGTGACTTGGCAAATCATTTCGCATGTTAAATAATGTGGTCAAATCACGAACAGGCTGAGAACAACTCAAAACCAGCAGAAGCAAAATAAAGCTTTTGCTGCAAACTGTGCATCCAGCTCAAGAAATTAGGTTGAATAATTCACTGTTATGTTTTGTTTTGTCACTTGTTATGATACAGCACAGAGCAAAAATCTTCGCTGAGGAATGACTGTATCCTATTCAACGTTCCCTTCAGCAATGATTTTATATGGTTTGCAGGTGTAGGTCACGGGTGAAATATAGACCATGATCCCTGCTGCTTGAAATATAGATCTCTATAAACAGTCTTATAAAACAGGTACTGTCTGGAAAAGTGCCGCTTTCCGTAAAATAGAAGTAGACACATGCTTGTTAGTTGAAATAACGATGCTTCTGAAGACTGTAAAGGGACACAAATTGAAATTACAAGAAAATATGTTAGGACATTTAGTATGTGAATTATTTAAGCAGAAGATCCTTAATAATTTGCATGAACAAGCTCAGTTTTAAACTTAGTTTTAAAACACTGGTTCAGTTTTGGGGAAAAAAACTGCACTGGTGATAGATCAGAAATGTATTTTAGCCTCTTTTTATCTACAAAAATGTATAATGTTAAATGTAAAATCTTAAATTGGAAGGAAATGCAATTATTAACCAGGACAAAGAATCAAAAAAAAAAAGCACCTCAGAAATTATATGCATAGGCACTAAATAACCATCTATGTGGAAAAATAAAAATGAAGAGGTACATCTATGCTACCATAATGCCAAAAGGTTCAAGAAGCAGCAAAACTAATGGATCTATCAAGGTCTATGATGTAATGTTTGACAGTGCAGGACTGTAATAGTCCCTCTCCTGACAGGACTCAAGCAGAAGGTTGCGTGTTCTACTGGGGATATCAGTGATGAAAGCCAGACAACCTAAGAAAAGACTATTGGAGGGACTTACATGGGAACAGCAACGAAGCGCTGGTAGACAGAGAGGTAGGGATTTATCAGTACTTGACGTGTATTATCAAAAAAGAGAAATGACTTGGTGCCTCTAGACTGCACAATTTGCACATGATTGCAAAAGGAACCATCACTGCAGAGAGCTGAGGGGAAAGGGCACAGTATTGCCATCGTCACCTGATGTTCACACGGCTGGCCAGCTAAGCAAAGCCAACGCAGTTCCCAGGAGGCAGGTGCAAGGGCTGCAGAACTTGGCTTGTCCTGGCTTGCTCAAAAGCACACAGGAACTGCAGCAGAGGAAAAGCAGAAACTACATCTACCTTCATTTCTTTCAACCTTTATTCAACAGGACCGCAAAACCTTCCGAATGTCACCCCCCGAAGCACACAGGCGATGCTGTGCAGAAAAAGGCCTGCTCTGGCCTCCCCCCTCGCTAGCGAGGGCGATGCACGTGGGCTCTGCGGGTTAGCGTTAAGCCTTCGCTGCTGCAAGCGCAGCTTCACAGTAAAGGCAGAGCCTGAAGCCCATGTCAGTACATCTGCAGTCTGGCACCACCACGCTTTGTGCCTGCCAATTTGAGATTTCCGTGGATGATAATGTGCAGCAACACTGGTGACCATCTGTTTCTTCCTCCTCCTCTTCCTCCTCCTTCCCTTCTCCTTTGCCTGTACTTAACTCAGTCTGAAGTGACCAAGCTATCCTGGAAGCAAAGGCAGAGTAAAAATCGGGGTGGGTGGTTCAGCGTCTGCTGATTTAACATCCAGGGGAAAGAAGAGAACTGCAGGGAGGCTCTGAAGGATGGTGCGATGTGGGGCGTTAATGGGGAAAATGGAGCAGCTTGATGTTAAAGTCGTGGCAGTCATGATTTGACAGACTGTTTCCCTGGGTGGCTGGGGCCGGGACAATGTCCCACAGAGGGTGTGTC
>NW_010392767.1:27903-30751 GCF_000710305.1 Buceros rhinoceros silvestris
ACCAGGAATGATGTGATCGCAGTCTGCTGAAACCAAAACTAAAGGTGAGCCGACCCCTGCTTCTCCCCGCAGCAGCCCGCTGCACAGGGGGCAAGCAGGAGTGGAGATCGATGGCTTCACACAAGTGCATCGTCCCTGCTTTATACTTCAAGTGCGCTAAAGCAAGCCATCATCTTGATGCTTTGCATTTTGAGGCTCGCAGCCTGCATCTTCCCACGACAATGTACCAGCAAAGCTTAAACTTTCCTTCTAGGGATTGACGCTAGACATGGCATGCCCACCCCACCTCTAATTCTGTCTGAGACCTAGAGGGAGGCTTTGCCTTAGGAAAATTCAAATCCTACATCAGCAGTTTATCAAACGGCTTCTAAATAAGGGACATCTTAAAGGACAAGACCTGATTCTGCAGCCAAATAGCCACATGCAGGCCCGTGAAGCACACACTATAAATAACCATTGCTCCACTAAACTGAGGTGAGGGAGAAGAAAACATCCCACATGGAGCAGACTTTCCCACTTGCTGAACTGCTCCTTCCTTCTGGAGGCACTGAACACAGGAAACGCTGGAGGTTTAGCAGGTCACATCCCTGCCCAGTCCCAGCTCACTTCAAAATCTCAGAATAAATTAAGAACCAGGCAGTGCTGTGCAGAGGAAGGAGTAGGAACGATTCCCTTCACCTTACGTCACCTGATGTCTTCGACATCAGCTTTATGCTGGTGCAACTGTTCTGGTTGAGAGTCGAGTCAGACCGCAGGCACATCTCTCTCCTCACTATGATCCCAAAGGTCCTGGGGGAAGATGTCTAAGAGTGTCAGGACAGGGCAAGCATGCAGTGACACACACCTCAAGCCCTCAGTCAGCCAGTGGCAGCCCGAAGTGCAGGGACTTTCCAAAGAGGAAAAACAAGAAGAAAAAAGAAAGAAATTTAACATTACTGAATGGATTTTGTTTCTGTAGAGATGCCCCTTCCCTCTCCAAACCCACGTCATCTTTTATAATCTACCACATCCTCTAGCAAGGACTTCCACAGGCTTGGCAGCTGGCAAAGCAGCACCTCCTTTCATTTTGGACTTACCAGCTGCCAGTTTCACGTGATGTCCCCGATTCTTTTTTGGAAAAGTCAGTAATTTCCCTGTTTGCCTGATGCAATGTTAATGTCTTCAGACCTGACTCATTCTCACTGAAATAGGCATCTTCATCCCAGTGGATATATTCCCTTTCCTACAGAAGAACACAGATGTTGCCTTCCTAGCTGCTAATTTTTATCTTTTCTCTTAATTGAAATTACCTTCTGCATCCTTAGTTTTATAACTAGAAGTCCCATATGTTGACGGTAATGCAGTTTGTAGAAATTCAGCTGAAGAAAGTAGGTAAATTTCTTTAAGTTAAAAAATATAAGAAAGAGACATTAAAGTCCATTGAAATGATGGTACATGGAAATTAAACAGTTAAAAAATATAATTTCTTCCAAATTTAGAAAGTACCCCAAAGTTGTTTCTTTCTGTGGCTGCAAAAGACATCATGTCATGTTATGTTTTGACACGGGAGCATTTCAGGCAGTCCGCCTGACGTTCTGGGCTCATTCAGCTCATGCCATTGGCCTTTGTGCAAGGATGGAGAGCTAAATGGCTCCTCCATCTAAGGACATGGACTAGCTTTGACGTTTCTCACCGAGAACGCTGTCTATCAGCATGAGCGCACTAGGGTTCGCCAGCCACCCCTCCAAAGAGCCCAGCTTGCGCTGATCTCAGGGAGGAACTGGATCAATACTGCCACCATTATCTCCTGCGGAAAAAGGGTTTCTACCTGTTCAAAAGCTAAAGCCTTTAATTTTTACAATTGTGAGGATGAGATACTAGCATACAAAGCAAGGCTGACACAAGACAAGCAAGCAGCGTGTCTTGCAAAGAACCAGAGGATCCAAAAGGAAAGATGCCTGTTGCTAAAAATAACCTAATATTCTTTGTGAGAAGCAGAAACCTCTGGTCCCATACCGCAGCAGCAAAACCTGGAGTAACAATGACTGCCAAATATTATGAGACCTGTAACCACAGTATGTATGACTGAATAAGCCTCCAACCAAGCGTTACAAGAGAGGAATTAAGGTGCTCAGCACAATGTAATTTTAGAGGGAAGTGGATGTTCTGTTGTGATATAACATAAATGAATATAAATGAATTAAACCTCTTTAAGAGCTTCTCAACAACAACGTGTATTAAATGCTCAGAGAAATCCCTCCAGGCAATGGAGGATGTAAAATGTAAAATGTTTTCATATTAAAAGGGCACGATCCTGTGTCAGGAAAGAAAGGTTTGACTTCTTTTAACTCCAGCTTCAAGGCCCCCATGTTGAGCACGGTAACGTACCCAGGACAGGTCAGACTCAGCAGCCAGTCCTGAAGAGGAGTCTAAGAAGCAACCCAAAGCTCATCCACAGGGAGGTCAAAGCAGCAGCCCTCCAGAGAAGGAGCGCCGCTCTCAAGCCAGCACAGCTCCTAAGGTAGAGGGGCCTTACTGGGAAGAGGACATGAGGACGAGAGCTCTCAGAAACGAGCCAAGTTCCTTCATTCCCTGGTATCACAGTTGCTGTGATACTGTGTCTTTGGTGAATGGAGATCAGATCCTTCCTGCACCCCAGCGCGAGCGGCTGCCCGAGCCCAGCTGCAGCAGTCAGGTGCGGGGGCAGGCGCGGGTGAATCATCCACTCCAGTGTTTTAGCTGGGGAGGTCTATGTGTTAACGATCGCCTGAACATTCTTTATGCACAAACAATCTCCCAGATTTTCTCTGCAGCAAAAATACAGTAAACTAGCCACATTGGCTCGCTCCCCCGTGTCCCCTATGTGGCA
>NW_010392767.1:30787-31262 GCF_000710305.1 Buceros rhinoceros silvestris
TTCTCTGCAGCAAAAAAACAGTAAATTAGCCACATTGGCTCGTTCCCCCGTGTCCCATATGTGACAAGGTTGCACACCGAGTCACAGGGAGTTGATCTTGCCTTTGAGCCAGTAAAACACAAAGCAGCTGTCTGGTTTTCTGCTGGGATGCAAAAGATTCTTCCCAGAATTCCCCATTTAAACCTTGCTACTGGTTTCACTTAAAGGTGAAATAAAGCAAACACTGGGGATGTGAGTCTGGGCAAAGCCACAAGAATGTTTGCTCGTGTTAAAAATATATCTACAAACCTAGTGAGTTTTAAATAGATCATCTCAGGAGCTGCTAACGGTAATGGGATGTTCAGTGGCTGAAATGTCTTTAGCAGAGTGGTGATGACCATACCTCCCAACTTCAGCGTCTCTCAGGATGGGAGATGCTCCCTCTGAGAGGGAGTCAGTCATCATCCTCCACCACACAGGAACTGCTGTGACAGAG
>NW_010392767.1:31378-54791 GCF_000710305.1 Buceros rhinoceros silvestris
TGCCTGCCGCCAGCCTGCCACCGCAGCGGGCATGCCCAAGGCAGACAAAGAAAAACAAAAACTTGTTACACACGATTGTCAACTGGTAGCAGACTACGAGAAGCGAGGATACTCCAACCAGTCCTCAGGGGCATCTAACAGGGTCATTTTTCTTTTCTGCTCCGCAGTGCACAAATGATGCCACTTAGAGACAGAACCAAATTCAGATCTGGAGAGTTAGTCCAGGCTGCAGAAGGTCTGGTCAGCCTTTCCAGCACCTCCTACTTCGAGCATCAGCACTTCCTCATTTTAAGCAAGACCAAACCACCAGTTTTTCTGCAAAGCTTCTGGATCGTTCCATGACTGCAGTTCAGCCCCTGCTGATACGTGTCAGTGGCAAGCCGTAACTTCTGTTTTCCTAGCAACCCCAGCACCTCTCCTCTTCCCATATGCCTGCTTTGGTCCCTCCTTGCATTCTGCCTCATACCAAGAGCACAGAAGCCTAGCAGTAGGGACTGTTTTTTTGTTTCCACACCGCCTGTCATTTATGATTCCTCAGCTCTCCAAGGATTTGGAAGCACTATCTGCTGTAAATACTAATTCCAACAATACCTTTTTATTTTTTTTACCCTCATCGCTCTCCTCCTCCCCTGCAACTTATTCTGGTTTTATTTTTCTTTCCAACTTCTTAAATTTTATCTATTTCTTAGCTGTAATATGTTTTTTTTAAAAGGTATCTGTATATTCTTTTAGATGACACCAGTCTTCAGCACTACAAACAGTAATTATTTCACGTAGCGTGCATACACACACTTCTTGTCACCAAGTGCCTGACAGAATTTCAAATGTTGGGAAAAGTTTCTGTGTCTAATAAAACGGAACAAACCTGCCACGGATAATTTTATATAACTTATCTTCACACGTTATATAAAAGAATCCCGCCCCACACCTAGAGCAAAGAAATTTGGCTGCCACATATTTAAATTAAATGCCCAGTGGAGTTTACTAGATAGATAGAAACTATCAGAAGAAGATTTACTGAAAGCTGTTACTAGTCAGATAGCCTGCGTGGGAAGTTTTAATTGAGGCTTATTAGAATTGGAGATTCAGAAAAACAGAGGCCCGTAGATAATTTAGAAACAATTTTAACTGCTGAGCTCCAAGTTCTGACTGGCACAAGTCACCAGCTGTCAAGGACCGGTATCACCACAGTCATCAAACTGTCCTTCCTGATAGCATCAGACTGCAAGAGCCTCACCTTCACCCCGCTCCAAGCAGGAGTGGTAATTTCAGCACTGAAAACGGGACTCCTCCTAACCCCTCTTCGCTAGAAGGAAAGGGAAAATATCTCCAACTTTCAGGATAGTCAAGAAAAGTAACTGTTCAGTTCCCCTCAGGACAGGGAGGAGCAAACTGGCAGAGTCAAGGACCAAGGCAAGGCACATGGCTGGCTTTTCCCCATCTCTGCCATCAGGGCGTGCTGAGCCCTAAAACAGATGGAAAGAGGAATCAATGCCTAAATGCGCTCCGAGAATTGCACCAACTCCCAGCCCAGCCCCAAATGTTGGCTGGCTGCTCTAAATCAACATGATGGAGAGGGCTGGCATGCTACAGGCCTGAAGAACCAGGAGATGTAGTGGGTTTCACCGCCTCCCTCACCACTCCCGCGCTGCTCCAGCACTGCACAGAGACTCCTTCCACTGGCTCTGCCTCTCGCAGGATTTCAGCCTGCATAAATATAAATTGCTTTAAATACACAAAATACCCCTGTTCCTTTAAAAAGCCATTCCATTACTTTGTCACTCCTGTCCTGAGAAAAACCATCCCAGGACTCCTTGCAACACAACAGCAAAGGGCAAACCCAAGCAGAGAGCACCAGGGCAGTGCCCGCGCCCCGGCTCGCAGCCAGCCCCAGGCACGGTGCCTGCAGGAGGGCACTCTTCCCCGGCAGCCGCAAGCAGCAATTCCCTGCCCTCTGTCAGGAAAACCAGATGGCTGTACCATTAGGAAAGAATAAATTTACAAGTAAGGCGAGGGAAAAGCAGTGTAACCACCCTACGGCAGCGCTTCCTTCCACGGTTCCTCCTCCATCCTCGTTCAGGGCTAAACTGCTTTCTTTTACATCTGCCGCCACTCGGGTCTGGTTTCAAACGAAAATCCCAGCAAAGCACAGGGACAGAGCTGGGCTCTTTACAGATTCAACTCCACCACCCCCGAGTGCCAGGGAAATAAATATATGGTATTTCGGAGGCGCAGGACATAAATTCTGGCGTGGTTTAGAACCCCGTGGGCAGTAAAGTGCTCTGCCCATTAAAACGTAAATTATCTTCCGAGTTTAGCTGATGAGAGGCTGGGACTAATAGGAAGTGGTACTAAATCAGAATTATAGGAATGCTTTTTCCAGGCTGAGTGTGGGGATTTACTCTCCTCCCTAGCGTGCCTCAAGATGGCAGACGAAAATTAAGGCTAGTTCGTATGGGAGCTCAGAAGTAAATTGTTACCCTCCCCAAATACATCCTCATCAATAAATTATCTTCTTAATGCTGTCAGCTCTGACTGTAGAATACCCAACACCCCCAGACTGCCGAGTCTTTATGAAAAGAAGACATTTAATCTCACAACCATTCTCCAAATCAGGTAGCAGCAGCATTCATAGTGACACCGGGTCCACCAGCAAATTGAGCCTGGCACTCAATACCAGAGTCAGGCTTTCAAAACAATCCCCCACCGTGGTGGCTATGAATCTCCTTAGAAAAAATCTGAACTGAACACAACTGTGCTGAGTCCTCTTGGAAAACCCAGCCCTGTAGAGCACACAAAAACCCTGTGCTCTCTCACAGATTCGGTCCCCAAGTCCAGTCACCACCAACTGCTCGTCTATAGCTGGGAGGGTACAGATCCTTTTCCCCTCCATCACGAGGTTCCATCCAGAAAAAGATCAGGGTGAGGCACCAGCAGCAGCTCCGCACACCACTGGTTTCATTATTGTAAAGCGCTGAGGTTGTGCACACCTAGAAATCATCCTGGAAGACAGCAAGGGCTATCACCCACCTCGTTGCTTCATTTCTTCTCAAAGCCGAGAACTGAAATCAAGGTCTCCTGCCTCCCAAGCGGCAGCTTTCTATGAGGAGTTTTCATGTAAAGCAAAATTTTACAGCTGGTTTTACAGCAAAGGCTATAACGTCGACAGGACATAAATTAATGGCACAAATACCATCGCAGTAAGTGGAGGGAATTTCCCACCATCACGTGCTTGAGTTCCTGGCTTTCCCTCACTAAGACAGGCATTATTAAATCAACTAGTGAGATTTTTCTCGATGTTTATGTCCATTAGCTCATACCAGCCTGGCAAACGTGGCTTCAGCTCCTACCATGTCAGCCTTTATTGCAGGGAAGGCCTGTTAGCCTGGCTGTGAAGATGGAGAATGAAGGCAAAATGCAAGGATTTAGTGATTTAGTCATTTAGTGTAGCCTTTAAAGTCCACAAGAGACCCAGGAATTCAGTCCAGATCATTTCAGCTTTTCCCTAGAGTTTTAACCCAGACCAGTTCTTAACTCCTCTTCGGGAATTAGGAAGAAGTAATCAGGACAAGTTTAAAGAGTTCGCCAGTATTTTTTTTTTTGCCTCCTGAATTTACCCTTTTCTCCAGATGCTTGTTTCCTAAGCAGTCCTGCCTCTCATCTCTTGTTTATGGTCCATCTCTGCTATTCTTTGCTCTCCATTCCACAACAGGGCTGAAAGTGGCTATTGAGATACAGCTCCTAGAGAACGGCAGTTCACTAGCTCACGTCTAGGAAGCGTTGCGAGTGTCACAAAGAAAGATTGCGCTCTGCTTCCCCTGCTACAGTCTGTAACGTGTGCTTCTGGATGTATGTCCCTGAGCACTGCTGGGAAAAGAGGATTTGTGACACAGATAGGTATTTTTTAAATGATGATTGACCACCAATATGAATGGAATGTCAATGTTTAGGAACAGACAATAGCTCTGGGTTCACAGAACCCATAGCTGCTTGGAACTAGCTACTCCAACTCTGCTGGAGACCTGTATAGAGCAGAACAGCCACAAGCTAAAGCAGGTTACAACAGCTTCTTGGTTTCTCCCCCCAACACAGTGATGTCCTATCATCCATTATAAGTAAAGCGGAAAATCACTCCTGCTTCAAAACATCAGGCCTTTGCGACATACAACACGATTGGACCGTGTTCCAGGCCATCTGAACTAAACAGGAGTGGAATTGTTACACAAGTCCCAGGGTGCACACTGATGCGAGATGTGGTTTTTATTTATTGGAGAAGACACTTGCATAGTCTGGGAAAAAGTTATTTGCTGGCCTTAAATCATCCACTCAGGAACAACTAAAGAAAGCCTGCAAATAGATCAAGAAGGGATTTAGGACTGAATACAGAAAGACAGGGCTGAATACACCAAGAGAACATGAGTGAAGACAGGTTTAAGAGCCAGGGATGAAAAAAGCAATGTATTTTGGAATGGAAGAGCAATCTTGCCTCCGTCGCTCCTATGGGCACTGCACAAAGACACCTTTCCCTTTCAGAGTAGACCACGAACCAGCCAGAAGGATCACACAGTCTTGCAGGCTATGGGAATGCTGGTACTTGGAGTGGGATTTTCAGAGACCCTAACGGGGTCTCTGAAGGGTCCATTTCAAGTTCAAGTTAGTAAGGGATGCGTATGTCTGAGATCCTCCCTTTTTGCCATGGTTTTTACATAGGGTTTGGGACACAAATCTTACACTCCTTGGATCCAGTGTATCCTGAAAAAAAAAAGTTAGCGAAGTGGCCGGGAGGTGCAAAGGGGCAGCACAGTTTCCCTGCCTCCATACCCACCAGAGCACCTGGGGAGCAGACCCGAACCCTCCTCAAAAGGGACAACTATGAGAGCCACCCAAGGGATTTTTCTTTGCAGTGACCAAACAAAATTACCATCTTCTTGGTTTCCTATCACCCCAGAACGCTCAACATCTTGAAACAAAGTCTTCATGTAATTTCCTGTGTCTCTCATGACAAAGTTCTCCTGAGAGCTTCACAAGCTCCTGGTCAGTGTGTATCACAGTGGAGGCAGCCCCAGCGCCGAGGCTGAGGAGTGGCTGCGTCCGACACGTGGGCTCATCGTGTCGCACAGTTGTCTGCTGTGCTACACAAATCACGCCAGCCACATCACAACAACAGCAATGGTAAATGTTATTAAATCCCAAAGGGGACAATGGGTGCCTAGCCCAGATATAATTTCCGTGTCGTTAATTCGTACTCAACACTTCGCAAACTTTTATTGTAAAAATGCATTTGGAATTTAAAGGAATTCTGAGATTCAGCAATATCTGCTGATCGTGCTCAGAGTGTACTCTGCATGAGAGAGAGGCTGTTGTGTCTGTTTGCTGTCGTGAAGTGGTAACCCATATGTTCCTCGCATTAGGAAGATATTTAACGTATGCCCTTGGCAAATAACAGAGGATGGAGCATCTGAAACAAACAGAACCATCACCCAAAGATGAGGCATATTTCTGTTAAAATTAAAGAAAAAAAAAGCAGCTATTTACAGTAAATTAAAACGATATCTATCAAATCTCACTTATGGTAATATGAAACTATTTCTGAACTTTAATTATTATGGCGAACTGGTCTCCTGTGGCTTGTTCATTTCACGCAGCTAAAAGGAAAAAAAAATGTTAACTGTCTTCTAATTATATCAGTTTTCCATGTAAAAAAAAAAAAAAAAACTGGCTTGCATTTATTACTCTGCCTAGGGAAGCCATGGATCATCTTGCTATTCACTTAATGCTTTTAATTTACATATCAGAAATACTAATAAGTGTGGTGTTATTAGATCATATTCCCTCTCCCTTCCAACCCAAGAAAATGGTCCATTTTGTTTGGCTGCCACAATTAAATTAATTTATTTTCCTATGGCATGGTTTTTGATAAGGGCTTTTATCAGAAGTTTGACTGTATTAAGCTTATTAGAACATCTCTCATTAAAATAAAATGCAAAAAGAAAATACGTTTCATTAAAATCTAACAATGGTTTTGCCCTCCACCCACCCCATTTTGGCTTCATTAGCATATTTAATAGAGGAGATAATTGTGCCTTTTGCTTGAACAAGAGCCACAATCTGAAGGTCTGAATTTGTTTAAAATTCAACAGATTATTTCAGTATCACGTGCTGAGCAGCAGTGCTCTGTCTAGAGATGGCCAAAGCAGCTGGATTTGGCACATTCTGGATTTGTTTGACGTTGACTTTCCACAGCACAGTACCCAAGAATTTGCTCCTCAACTCCTGGAGTATTTACAACATATTCCAATGACACCAGTTAAAAGATACCTTTAGTGCCCTGTAGTCCACTCCTAGAAGACACAGAAGTGTCTGTTTGAAAAGGAACTGACCCACCGTCTAAAAAAACCAACCTCTGGACACACTGTACTGGGAGAGCTACTTCTTGTTGCCAGCAGAAACCACCTCTCGTGATCTTTGGGACCATCACTGGGCAGGCCTCCAAAAGGAACAGAAAAACACAAATAATTCTTAAAAAGACCCAAAAATTCCCTGAAAGACCTCAGCCTTCAGAATAAGAGGAGAGGGATGTTTCAGAGAGAGACTGAGGTTTTCACTTCTTGCTGTTTCATCTGACTCCAACTCCCATTTTAACCGGTTTCGTGCAGGTGGGACGTAGCATCCCCTAACACACCCGGCTGTTCAATGGCTCTGGGCCTTCGAAGCTCTCTTACCACTTCCAGTAAGTGGGAATAGGAGTCTAACCCCAGCGGTCCAACAGATACCAACACTTGAAAAAGGAAAGAACGATTCTGATTTGCCTTGACGCTGGACAGGAAAGGAAAAGCAGCTTCACAAAGATCTCGGGTTGATTCTGAGCCATACAGAAATCCTGCCACGCTGCTAAAACAGTGGAAGCCAGTTTCAGTGTAGGTGAAATTTGTGTGTCTCAGAGATAAGCAGAAACTGCTTAAGAATCCGGCAGTACACCCTCCTGGTAGGTAAGAGACAGGCTAAGGAAATAAAATGTGCGGTGATCAATGTTGTGTACACATCCCATCCATCATTGCCTGAATGGATCCAGAGAGTGATTTTATCCTAATCACAGGATGTCAGTGAGGATCATTCTTTTGTTCCTCTGGCACCTGCTCCATTCTTCTGCTTAAGAAGTTTCTCTAGAATTTTCTGAAGTTGAAACTTGTGCCTAACCAGCTGCATTGCTCTCTCAGCGCCTCTTTAAACAGATTTCTGCTCACAGCAGAACAGACATTAGCTGCCGTAACAAAGCAGCAGCCCATATGCAAAGTTTGCTTGTTTGCACCAGAGTGTCCTGTGCTTCAACTCAAAGCCAAAATGCCCATATGGCCGCTGGAAAAAAAGAAGTTGAGAAGAAAAAAAAAAGTAGAGTAAAACGTCAAGATCTTTCTGCTGGAAGGGAAAAGGGGCTTGTCCATATAGAAAGCGGATTAACACCTCGGCAGCATAAACGTGAAGTTTGTCACAATACAGGAATTGAACAGACACAGCACAACAATTCCTTCTTTCCTTCCCCGCTCTGGGCCCAACCTCCTCCAGTGAGGGACCTCCGAGACCTGCTGGGATCACAGAGCGCGCGTTGCAGATCTGAGCAGCCCACGTACATCTAATACAGGCAAAGAGGCACACCGAGTTCGTGACACTATTTATATAAGGCAAAGTTTTCCATCAAGCTGTTATCAAAGAGTACTCTTCATAAGCTGCTCATATATCACACATAGAAGAGCTAAATAAAGAGGGTTGTCTTCGGTGCCAAGAAGAGTTTTAGGGAAGAACTTGGGTTTAAAGCCAAACCAGAGCTAGGTTTGAATTTTTATTCAAACAGCTGGTAAGCTCTACTCTAAAAATTCCAGCTCAAAACAGTGAAGAAAACCTCCCAAAATACAAGTCTCCAGATCTCGGGGTAATTCTGGTTTTTAGGGCTGGTCCAGAAACAGTACCTTTGGAAAGTGCAGCCCTCCGAGTCCCGGCACCAGGAATACTCAAACCCGACCTGCACCTTTCTGTGTTGGTTTCAGCCCTGCATTTGGGCAGGCGAATAGCAGCAGCAGCCACACAAATGATTGCAGGGAGGCAGCAATCTGCCAGCCCCTGCGGAGAGGACCTAGAGCATATGTTCAGTGCAGCGTGCAAACATCTTCGAGTGTACCAGGCAGGTCAACAGTGCTCTGGCTACACATCTTTAACAGCGGGAAGCAGGAGATTGTGGCACGAGGCTTCCCTAACTCTGCTGCTGCTGTCTGAGTTTATTATATTGACACATTTTATGGATCATCACTTCCGTACCTCTGAACGTACAGCGTGCTGGTCACGAGAATGGGAAACGCGCGGGGCATACAGTGGGGTCCTGGGGACAGACCAGCTGCTTCAACCGCTTCGGCTGCCTTTTCCGTTAGACCTCTCCGAATGCTATTTGTATTTTCGGTCCTGCTGTCCCTCGTATTTGCTCCTGGGCTACAGCGAATCCAGACGTCCTTCCTGCCTGCACAAGGTTTCCTTGTACACAACCCTCGGCATTTCTTCAGGCAAACCTGACGGAAATACCAGCTCTTAATTTACTGCTGTGCCCTTGTCTTACCGAGATTGCTCCCAGACTCAGGGCTCTGAAAAGAGACTTGTGGGCCTGTAAATGCCCCTAATATATAGAGCTGGGCAAAGAATTGATCTTTTTAATGTGATTGAATCCAAAAAAGAAAAAAGCTGCAGTACTTCTTCAGAACAGATCAACCAAAATTAACATTTTTACATTGTTCTTGGAAGGTCAGAGCCTCCACCTTTTGAAAGCCACAGTAAAAGAAAATAACAATTCAAAACAAGGATATTTTTAAAAAGTCAAAAAACCCAACCAATTAATTCTTTCAAGGTCTAGAAGAAATATGGATCCAATGTTTTTCCTTATTTTTAGCCTAAATGGCATAAACACGTAACTAGTTTTGTTTAACACAAAAATTCACTTTTTTCCAGTAAACAAATTTTTGTCCAGTTCCACAAATAACTACAGATAATTGAGAACAGATCAGATTGTCTCAAAACAAAACAAACAAACCAAAAAAAGCAAGGTAATGAGCCTAGAGAACTTCTCTCCAGCTCCCAGCACACCACAGCAGTTCCCGAATGCCTGCCACGCTTTCTCCATGCCAAGTTTCGCACCACAATAGCAGGAACATAAAGAAGATCCTTTTTCTCATTCACTTGCATTTTGAAATGAAAATTAACTTCATAACCTGTAACAATCAATGGCCTCAGATAATTGAAACAACAATGGAAATTTGAAAATGTGATTACCCAAACCACAACTGGATCATGACGTGGGGACTCACAGCCACATGACTGAAGAAAATGCCAGCTTCCCTTCTATCTCTAAGTATAATAATGTTATTTTTACCGCTGACAGCAAAAATTAGCACTAAACTTGTCTTTCATTTCCTTTTCTTCCTCAGAGGAAACACCGGAGCTTTTCCTGGTGCACAGAGCATTCCCCTTTTTACCACTTATTCCATTTATTTCCTGAATCTTGGCAAGATGCTAACCTAGTCTGTATAACCACAGGCTACAGTACTCCAACTGCCAGACACTAATACATCTGTTTTAGTCACTCATCCACCCCCAAAACTGACAGTTTGAAGAATTACCCACTCCCAATACATGAAACTTCACTAAGCCCGGACAGCTCTATCAGTGAACAACCCAGATTTCCATGTTAATATGACTTTGTTCGACATAAAGAACTTCACGTATTTTATCAGCTTGTCTGTGAAAAGCATTCGATCTCTTCAGAGGTATAAAGCAGCAAAAGGAAAGCACATTTTGCCTGACTATGAATTTACCATGCATAGTTGGGATGCACAGCTGAGCTCAGCACCCACAGCTAAAATGAGACGAACAGCCTGTCAGGCGTGAATTGCAGGCACTAACCATAATCCCCTGCTCTCTTCCCAATGCTCCTTCAGCCCAGCTTAAAAGTAACACCTATGAGAGAGGCAAAAAAATTATTCTTCTGAGAGCAACTGTAAAGCTTTCCTAAAAAAAAAAAAATTCATTACAAATCTTCAAAGTAAATACAAGAAACAGTCTTCACTCCCCCAGGCCTCCCAGGTAGCCAACATGACCGAGAAATGCAGACATCCATCACTGCCAGGTCCTGCCCAACTGGGGACCACTCTTGACGTGCAGTCTCCTGCTCCAGTCACACAATATCCATGCTTCATATCATCATAGTTTAAAAGTCTGATGAGAGTATGAAAAAGACTCCAAACAGATGAATAGAAAACTAGATTCCTTCCTTTCATGACACAGGGAACCATGGGACAAGCAATTGAACTGAAAAGCAACAATATTTTAGAAATATTTTTATTTGTACAGAGTTCAATCTTAACTTGTTATAGAGTTTATTTGAGGAACTGGCTGGCCCAAGATACCACTTAGGTCTGGAACTTAGAGGAATTTCATTAAAGAGTAATGACTAATTTCTGGAGTTGGAAAACAAAACAATTTGCTGAGCCTTCCTCAGGAAGCTCTAACCATGATTTCCATCACGGCCAGTAAGAAGAGGGCTCTCAGCTTAAACCACCCGGGTAAGAACGATCTCCTGCACAGTACACACTACCAAAACCACCAAGCAGCTTCTCAGGCAAAGATTGTGTTGAACTATTGACCAAGGCTGCAACAAAGCAGGGAGGCTCAGGGCTCGTAAGAAGTGTTTGGTAATAATGGAAATCAAAGCTGGAAAGAAGAGGGGAAATAAACCAACCCAACCCTCTCCTTTCTCTAAAATCAATAACAGAGGATGGCAAACATATGTAGAATAATCTAGAAGAGTCTCTTCAGAGCAGAGAGCAAGAGACAAGCAGTGCTTTTGCTGTAAGAAGAGAGGCCTGAAGGTAAAATCAAGGAGCCGCAAATTATTGCAAAGAGAGAGGAAAGACCACAAATACCTTCAACAATTATATGGTGACAGCAATGTGAATGGTCGCACAGCATCTTCCACCACAGGGAACAAAATTGTCATTATCTGAAATGGGATTTGCTTGGACTCTCAGCGGGATACCGGCACCTGAGGAAGTGTCTGCAGTCCTGTAATTGTGAGGACGAAGATCACCCTGAACAAGGCAGGATAGACAAGCTAGTGAAAGGGCTAAAAAAGAGGAGGGATTAGTAACAGAGGAAGGATCTATTTTCTGGGACGCTACACAGCAATGGCCAACACTATTATTGTTCAGCTGAGGGAGCTGGGCCATTGACTTCAATAAAAATAAAATTAGGCCTTAAAGTTGTAATGAACTACTTATTAATTAGTGTGCCCTAAATGTTCGGGGGAAGCTATTATTTAATGTGCATTATTCTCCTCTCCAATCTTCTTTAAATGAAAGGAGTTGATTGGATTGATGATAGGATTGAGAAATACAGACTCTTGCCATCTGAAGAAGCCCTGTTACATCCTTTTTTGCTTATATTTCACCAAAAGCTAGCACAAAAGGGACACCAACGGCACAAGAGCACAGCCAAACGCATCTGGCTTTATGGAGTATAATTGTAATATCAAGTGCCTTGTTGGGTTGCGTCTTTTGGAAACAAAAACAATCCATTGTGATACTCTGGAAAGGTTCCTTCTCATCTGCATGGAGCTCATTTCAAAAGGATGATTTAAAACAAAAGAAACATTATCCAGTATTAGAAGTAACCGTTAGCAAGGCTCATTAATGCAATGCTCTGAAGCTACAGCCTGCAATTCTATTGCACAGCTAAACTACTGTAATTAAACCACAGCTCCTCTGTGTTATTTAGCAAAGTAAATAATTACACCGTGCCCCTGAGGTTTACTGTTAATTTGTAGCATCAGGCAGAAACCCTTGCTGCCATTTCTAAACCTCCCTTTTATGGGACCATACCCCCGTAGTGCCGCCCTGTTACTGTACGCCAAAGTGACTGCACTGACGTTTTATCCTGTCGTATTCCACGACGTGAATACCACCCATTACACCGTCTCACATACATGTGTCCATTGCACTGGTATCCAAGGCAGATACATTTACATATATTATTGTATATTATATATATCATTGTATATTTATATATTTGTATCAGATCTTCAGACCTTACAGGCAGGTCTGAAATAATCAGCCTGGGTTTACTTCACAGGGTGGCAAAGCAAGTGTTTTCCCAAAACGGGCCTGGATTCATTCACTTCCTGCAATTTGATTTTTTTCTGTCCAGAAGCATAAATGTTAGCAGCGCTGGGCTACATCACTGCCAGCATCACTCCTCCTTCAACAAGCCCAGCTCTTCCCGCATCTTGTTATGGGCAGAACTTCTGCTCTCCAGCTCCCACACAGCAGGATTCCATCTGAGAACAGAAGTTCACCTTGATAGAGAATACCCATTTTTCTACCACTTGCTAATAGCTGCCCAACTAATTTAACTAAAGACAGGAAAACTGCAACAGGTTACATAAATAAATAAATAAAGTAAATCCTTCAACAACCCCTCAATCCCTTTAGTTTTTAGGTCACAGTGAGGGGGCACAAACCTGTTGAGGAAGCCCCAGCATAAGCGCAGGGCTGGCAGAACTACAGCTACTCCCCAGCCCAGGAACGGCAACAGGTTGGGACTGCACAAAGTGATGACCGGTCCATTTTTAAAGGCACACTTAGACAAACGGCCAACATCCCCGTGCAGTTTATAAGGCTGGAAAGGGGAAACAAAAGCATGATGCCCCAATAATCTCAGTATTCAAGCCAAAATAATCATATTACCAACACCCCAAAAGATGAAACCATTTATTCCCACATACCACAAGGAAAATTAATACGGATGTCAACTTTAGTCTTCCCAGTGTGGGAGTAGCAGTTTTCTGCTCCTAAGGAGGATGATGTGGCTTCTCTTGTTTTCATGCTCCTCCCAGTGGCAGAAAGGAAAGGCCTGTCTAGCAACAAAGCAGAGAGAGACTTTTTTTCCCTTCCCTTTGGCCATTCCCACAGTCCTTTGTAGCCAAGAGCCTGGAAAAACTCATCATGATGCTCTACATGCCCAGGATGAATCAGGAAAATGTCTGTTGCATGACCATAAATTTCATATTCCATTGCCTCGGAAAGCCTATGACTTCTGTGTCAAACATGGTAATAGTACAGGTGATGAAATAAAGGCACTCGAGAGAGGGAAAACAGATTCAAGAAAGAAAGGAAAAAAAAAAATAAAACTTCCCCCACAGGATATTGGTTTTCTCTGACAAAGTTCTCATATTTGCTACCATTTAAATCAGTAATTTGTACCTACTTGCCCAGGACAAGAGATTACACTTCACTCCCTCACAACAGTGATTCATGAGAAAAGCTCTTTGAAGTTGGGTGTTTGTGCATACACACACATCACAAACCACTATTTAAAACTCTGTATTCACTCTGGTATGGTTTGGAAACCGTGCTGTTGGGCCAGAAGCTCAGCTAGCAGTAAAATGTTACATTGATTGGCTTGATACAACAACCAAACCGAACACACATCGGCATCATTCCCCCAGCTCCAGCTGACCTGTGCTGATTTCGATCTGCTGCGATGCTGGCCCGCTGTACGCTGCATAATTCTGCTTCCTCAGGCGCTGGGATGACAGCTGGATTATCGTAGGGTCTCCTGATTAAAGAGCTGCTTTTCACACAGCTAAGAGTGCACCCCCTGATAGACTCACAGAATCATCTGGTTGGAAGAGACCTTTAAACTCATTGAGTCCAACCGTTCCCCCTGCACTGCCAGGGTCCCTAAACCACGACCCTCAGCACCACATCGACACATCTCTTAAACACCTCCAGGGATGGGGACTCAGCACCTCCCTGGCAGCCTGTTCCAGTGCTTCACAACTCTCACTCTAAAGAAGTTCTTCCTGACATCTAACCTAGATCTCCCCTGGCACAACTGAAGGCCATTCCCTCTCGTCCTGTCACTTGCTATATGGGAGAAGAGACCAACCCCCACCTCTCTACAACCTCCTTTCAGGTAGTTGTAGAGAGTGATAAGGTCTCCCCTGAGCCTCCTTTCTCCAGGCTAAACAACTGATGAAAGGACCATGTTACTGTCTCTCTGTGCCGCTCTGGAGAAACCGAGATGCTTTGTAAGCATCTGTCACGTGCTCAAATACATACATATACAAGGCAAAGGCAGTGAGAGCGCCAACCTATACACATAGCTCAGCCCTCACAGTCCTCGAGGTAAATCCACAGCAGCAGCATCCTGAGTAAGGCAGAGACCACAGCAAGAGTTGTGAACTACACTCTGCAGACCAGAGAAGGAAACGTGGATCAGAGTTTTCACAGGATTTGGAAATCCTTCAAAACAAAAGACACCGAACTGTGAGAGATTTCTCTGCAGATATTATAGCGTGCCATCGTTTCTCTTGGGGAAAACATTTTAAGGTTGACATGCCAACATAAGAGCTGAAGGATTTTTTTTTTTTTCTGGAGAAACTATTTTCACCTAAAAATTCAAGTCCTAAGATAAACAGAGATAGACTTCCTGCACAAGTAACACTGAAAACAGAAAGGCATCGTGTAAATCTGTAGCTTTCTACGACTGCTATAAATCTTAGTGGGTCCCTGCAGCTCTGCAAACCTAATTAGCTACATACCTGAGACATGGCATCACTGGTTACACGCTGAGCTCAGAGGGATTCCTAAACACCAAACTTAGAGCTCTTAAGGTACTGTGCTGACTTTTAAAATATCTTTACTTAAACGGACAAATGCTGACCCTGTCCAGGCGATCCAAAGGTTGCCACCCATGAGCTTTTCCATCTCCGCTGTCAGATCTCTGTATTCCCTAACGAAGGAGAAATTACACAATATGAGATGCCAAAAGACCACGTATAAGCTGTTATTTGCTTTATAGTAATAGGTTGTTACATTCTTTCTTTCAAAGCTGGCATTTAATTTAATGAATCGCCTTTCTCCATAGTTGGGTTTTAATGTACTGTGCCACGTTTCTCATTGTGCCTCAGTCTCACCTCCTTTAGCTTCTCCTGTTGGCATTTAATTTACTGAAACAAAAGGGGTTACTGCTATATCTTACAGTTAGATTGTCATGATTAAATGTCTACTACTGTATTATTTTTAAGCAGCAGTTTATTTGGTCAGTGAATTGTAACATGTATAATCCAACTTCATTGTGTGTTGTGATTTGGAAAGTAAAATATTGTCCCTGCTAACATAGTTAAATTGACTCACAGATTTTTAATACACCAGAAAGGACAAAGTAGGATTGAAGGCGACCCACTGAATCATGTAGGCTATTTGATATCTACCACAGGCTACCACACTGTATTACCCCGTTTGTAAGCTCTATTTCAGCAGTGGTTGGTTGACTATTCCCCAGGGAGCAGTAAGTGTTCCAGAGCCTCACTGCCAACAGGCACAACAGCTCTCAGACTGAAGTGGCTACATCTCTGTTGCCAATTTATAATACAAAACCCCCCAAAATGGCTTTACAATATAAAGGTGCTTGTGAATCCTAAACACTCATGGAAAAGGTTGACATTTCAAACAGTAAGTTAATTCACCCACTCTGAGCTGCAGAAAGTGCACCTCTCACAAGATAAATCCACACGACAGCCCCAGCTACCTCCCACCTCAGGCAAAACCAGAGACTATTGGAGAACCATGCTGTTGGTACCACATAAAAACAAAGATTACCTTGGATTTTGTTCAAGGAAGTCTCATAAACACTCAGCCACGACTCAGCTCATGATAATTAACTCCAAGCTTGCAGTTAAACACAGGCCTAAGTGTTTTCCTCACACTTCCTTTCCACTTAAGTCCTGCCCTGTATCAAAGCATGATTCCAGATTTCTCCCACCAAGGGACTGATCCAAGAAACAAAGCATCAGTGGAAGCTTTCCCATCGGCTTTGCCGGGGTTTGGATTAGGACCCCCGGAAGAGGAACACACCCTGACTTGGATAAACAGGCCACTTACTCTTGGCAATTCCAGTCACTATACCAAAACCCCACTACAAACCATTCCCCTTGCAAACCTCTGGATGGATCCTCTCCTCCCTTTTCTGAGCTTCCTTTCCCTTGCCATTCTTTGACTCTTCTAGGAGAGAAGAAACGGGCTACAGAGCAGGCAAAACTGCTTCATCTGGAAGCTCTACTCCCAGCCTTCACTTTTGCGTACATAGTAACACGTACTGCCAGTCATGCTGTTCTCCGAGCCCCAGCTCTGGTGCCACATTGCCTTTCCACAGAGCGTTCCCTTCTCCAGACAAGGCTTCAGCTCCGTTATCCAAACACTTAATACATCCTTTGCCTTATCGGTCCTTATACATCAGATTATCTCGTTAGTGCAGACATTTCACTTTTAGTCTCAATTTTTTATTTCATTTAAGTTAGTGAACAAAAGACAAGGAGTTATATAAGGAAGGATTTGGTTTAAGAAGCTTTACTGACAGCAATCCCTCGTTTGTTAATTTTTAACAGGTAGTTGCTTTCTGTTCTATTTTCCCCTTCTCCCATCAGTTTATCTCTTTCTCGAAGAACAATTAAGCAGGCTGGCTGAATTGCAAAGTTTTGATAACAAACCCACTTCTCTTGCCTTTTTGGCTGATCTTTTTAAGCTTGTTTTTAAACAGTGTTTTAAAATATTAAAAAAAAGAAAAGAACAAAAGGCCTTAATAGATCATAAACATGGTCCTTAGAGGCTTACTCCTCACTTCAGTCCCTTCAGAATTCAGCCCAACCACTCATTTGCAGCCAAGCTCTTTTCCTAAGGAACTGAAATATGTGCAGTATCCACTCTTTTCCCTTTCCTAGTTTCCACTTGAGCAAGAGGAGGCCAGCAGAACGCCTCCTTGCCTTCTACACCCTTCCTGTATATGCCAAGTGCCCAAATCCATTACCTTGACAACACTGTGCATCACTGTAATAGCATGAGTCAGGCTCGCGATTTTTGTGCCCATAACAAAAGCAGTCTCCCATCGATTGGCGTGGAGCTCCCTGTTCCAAACTATAATTTCAGAAGGATACTTGCTTTAAATCTTGTTGCTTTCTGCTTTGGGTCTTGCCAAACTTGTACATATACCAAATCCAGCGGCTTGTTTTATGGTCTCATTCTAATGGGTTTGTCTGTATTCCAGGACCCAGTAAACAAAACAGATCAAACCCCTCCACATAAGGGGTTGCAGTCACAGCTTCTTCCTCATCCCTTACGTACGCTGTTGTAACAGGCTGAGCTCGGTGTCTGAACCATCTCCCATAGTTTCCAAGTGATGGCTGTGATGTTCTGTTCCAGACTAAAATCACAGCGTGCAGGTGTTTCCCTTAAAGCCCTCTGAAATCTGCAAAGCTGGACCAAAGGCTTAGACCAGTGCAGGAAGGGATGAAGAGGGGATAAACCAACGTAACGTTACATTGGGTTTTCTGTCAGATAAACTCCACCTCCTAGCAGGTACCAAACCCAAGACAGGGATGGCTGCTGACTAGCCCATGTTCAGCTGGCAAGCCAAGAAGAGAGGATTTCCACCTTGCCCTTGAGTGGGCCCACACAGAAAGCCTTGACGAGGACAACTGGTATTTTTGGGCAGATTTTTGACGGGGTGGGAGACCGTGGAGGGCTGCTCCTCAGGTCTCTCAGGAGATCCCGAATACTTCACTGCCCTGAGCCTCCCATCTGTTCCTGGGAATGGGATGACGGATCTAATTAAGGGGAGATTAACACGATAGGCATGAGGCAGCAGAGTCTCTGCTGGAGAAAACTCAGTTACCTGCTGGAGCTCTTTGAACAAGTTAATACAATAGTAGAGAGTGATGACAAGCAACATAATTTTCTACAAGTTTTCAGTAACTTTCCATGTAACAGAACAAAGGCTCTACCCTGTCCTTAGGGGGTACAATGCCATAGTTCAGAGAAATAAAGGTAAATCAAAGCAAGATACAAACCACTTTCAACCCAGTGTTCTGGGCTACTTGGTGATACACAAGTAACAACGCACCATCATGACCCATTCAAAGAAACAGCTTATCTCTGGCAGGACTTCAGTTTCTCAAGCTGCACGGAATATCTTCCATCTCCTGAGCACGAGGATACCAGTGACCAGGCTGTGCTGGACAAACCAACAGCTGCCAGAGAGGGCTGAGAGGCTCTTCAGTCAAGTACCATGAGGCAACTAACAATGGTGCAACAGTGAGGCGACAGTGCCAAGAAACAATGCAAGAGAATAAATAGCCCTTGACTAAAGAGTGAAATTAATGGTGTAAGAACCAGAAGGCATAAACAGCACGGGGCTGGTGGAGCAGAGGAATCGCATCTATTTTACAGCATTCTCTTGATTACTCCTCTTTCTGTGGCTATCAAAGACTTCAGGTTCAACTGACACTTTGCTGGGGAACTGAAGTCAACACCTTTAACTGCTGCATTACTCTCCCTCAGCTAAGGATGTGGCCCAAGCCAGAGCCAGACCCACGGGCGCTGCTCTCTGTCTGTCTGAGGAACATGTAACGTTCTCCCCACCACTCCAAGTGTTCAACTCACTCTGGTTACTGTGTTCCTAAGTCCCTTGTGAGACACGTAGATGTTGATATACTCATTTTATGATTAGAAACTGAGTCACAGAGAGTCTAAGCAACTTGGCCAGTGCTGCAGAGGGAGCATCTGGTTTAGCGGAGAGCTGAAGGCCAGCTCCCCAGAGCCAGGCGAGCAGCCAAACTCCTGGAACGGCTTCTGTCAGGAACAATTCCCATATGGAAACCAGCCACGAACACAAGGACAGCCTAATTACAATTAAAAAGGAATCTTCCCAGATCCAAATAGGATAGTAGCACAGAACGTATAGTTAACCCCTTACAGTAGGGCCCTACATTGAGCAGGCAGGTTCCTCCCATCCAGAAGGTGCTTTTTGAAAAGCACCTGCCACAGCCACCGCATGGGCACAGCGATAACCCAGCCCTGGGTTCACCTCTTGAGATGGTCACTCACAACCGCCAGGCAGCCCTTCTTGTCCACGTCCCTCCTCCTGCAGCGCCTGCCAGAGCCATCACACCAACCTTGTCCGAGCGCGCTCTGCCGCAGCACAGCCCAGCTAACCCCAGCGCCTCCTCCACCCCCAGCCCACCTGCGCACGCTGCCATTTCACTGCACATACACTTGTTCGCTCCGGTTAAATCCCCTCTGCGCCTTCCTTTGGAAGGGAGGATTTCAAAATCTGATTTGTTTTAGTCACTAAGTACTCCCTGGTATTCCCAGCAGCTCCTTTAGCTGACAAGGTTTATACTTGTCGCCACTTTGTTGTGTTTTATGAATAGGGGCCCAGCAAAACCCCAGACACCATTTAACACAGCGCGCATTAGTCCTCGCCCGGCACCGCCCGGCGCTGGTATCGCTCTCGCTACCAGAGTGCTACACGCAAAACGGTCCCTCCAGGCAATGTACTCGGGAAGGATATTAATCCCCCCCCAGCAGAACACGTAACTGAAACGCCGACGATCCCTGTGGTTTACAGCTTGACTGGAGGATCGCGCGTACCCTTCCTTTCCAAAGTCCTTCGGAAAGTTCACCGTCTTTGAAACTGTGTTCTGTTGATTCTGTGACGTCGGGCTCTGTGCTGAGTTTTGTTCAACGAGAAAGGCAGGGTGTCTGACAAACTCAAGTAGTTTTGACCTTGCAATCCCCCGAGTGCCTGACGTTATGCCCGAGAATCCGGATAAAACCACCCCTGCTGCTGTCTTGTACTAAGAAAATATAACTGGACGACAGCGTAACAGCTTGCTCTAGCTCCCACTGAAATGAGCAGGAGGTTTTTCACTCACCTCCTTAGAAACAAAACCCCTCCAAATAATTCCAGCCTCCCACCAGTCTGCTGCTCAAAAATCTTTAAGGCTGGAATTCATCAAAACCACCCATAAAATTTAAGTGAACTTCATTTATGCTCGGGTTCAAAGGTACAGCCCCTTAAAACCCCCAGAATCTTACTTTATTTTCAACAAGATTAATGTTCAAAACATTTAATAAGGTGAAAGTAAGACTTCCCAAGTATCTCTGCTTTGAAAAATTATGATGTATCATATTGATTAGAATCTGTCACACTACGCTGTGGGACAGAGTTTACTACGAGTGACAGAATATGGTAAGTCAGTACATGCAGGTGTGTGACAAGCAAAATCAGTGTAATCACAAGGCTCAGGAAATTACTTTTAATGTTATGTTTATATATATAATTCTGTTAAATTACCTGGGCAGGATATAGAAGCATTTTACTTTATACAACTGCCTGGAAATCCTAAAATTGTGTGTAGAAAGGTGGAACTTCACTCACGTTTTACTACAAGGACATAATGCAAATGTAAAGACGCCAAGGAGCAAAGTGACATTCCGAACACTGGTAATGCAATGACATCAACTGTTTCAAGTCAACGGTGGAAAAAGTGAAGAGTTGAGGAGGTGACTGTATTCTCTTTCAGACAGGAATATTATCCGTATTAAAAAGTTTACTCACCTAGACCCTTAAACTGTAACAAAAAGATTTTCAGGGTGGTTTGCAAGTAATTAATTGGTTGACCTCTTGAGAGCTACAGAAATCATCCAAGCCCCTTGCTAGCAGTCTGCGGTGCCTGTCCTGGGATTCAAGAAGATGATAGCGGGATACAGGGTGTTCCATTGCTTGGACACTAGTTCAAATTGCACATAAACCAGTGATGGCCGGGAGCCGTTACCACCGGAACACGGTTTGGCTCCTGCTGCAAGAGGAGCTATGAATTTTCCCCACCTCAGCAGTGATTCTCACCCATATCAGAGCCACCCCTACCACATTTAGGGTTACGTGTCCCCCTTACTGGCAGTCACGAGGACAATTCGGGTTATCTCCTGCTCAGAGGACAGCAGGCTGGTTTGTACCATCTCTGTTCTGTCGCCAGGCCAGGGAATCGAGCCTCCAAGCCCGTCGTGCAGACCGTCTAGGACCTTCCGCCAACAGTTTGAAAACATCACATTTGTAACTAAAAATAAAACGACATTGCATTTGGTGGCTGTGTAATAGTGATTTTATACAGTGCCATTAATAGTAAAATTCAGATAGGAGGAACTGCTGACTGCTGCTAAACTGCAGAATTTTTAAGTTCTTGGAGGCAAGAACATGACAATCTTTTATACGTCTGCAGAATGCCATGAACATCTTCGGCACTTTATAAATCGTAAGGAGAATGATATAAGCAAACAGAAGTTATGGATCTTATCTCTCTGGCAGATTTTGCCCCATGGATGAGGCAGCTTACAAAGCAATAATGAAATATTATCAGCAAAATAAAGTTTTAGTGGCTTCTTATTCTTAACAGCATTTTCTTAGCACCATGTCAATAGAAGCGGAGCTTCATCTGGGACCAAAAAGTTCTGATTTGCATATGTTATCATGCAAAATGAGATTTTATTCTACTCTTGCCTTCAGAAACACTGAGCCACGCATAAGATCAGATCACAAAATTAAAACAATTTATTGGACTGGAAGTCTCTCCTGTTAGTTTTGGCCACATTCCCAGTTCAAGTGATTAGTGAAACCACAGAAATACTAATTAGCAGCGCAGGGATCCTCAGAATTTACAGTGTTTGTGTTCATGGTGTAATAACGGGCAGACTGACCATGCTCACCTTAAAACTATTGACTGCTCCATCATTAATTGCCAAGACAGGAGCCAAATGATCACTTTCAGAAGACAGGTAACTTATTCCCAAGAATGTGGAAGCCCCCCTTCCTTCGGTACACAGTCCAACTCTTCCTATTGCCAGGGTTCGAAGAGCAGCTGTCCTCTGCACCACCAACATGCAAAAATCCTGTGTCAGATCCTGCACATTCATGAGCTCTTCCTAAGGATTCCTGAAGTTTTTAAATGTTCTTTCTTTGCTTTCTCGAAAATTTCATGAGACTCAAAAGACAAGATTTTTCAGCAGTCACAAGAAGCAGGATCTTACTTTTACGTTTAAATGCAAGTGGAACCCTTCAAAATCACTTCACTTCAGGAGTCAGTGACTTGGAATGTAAATATTTGGAAATACTCGTCAATATGCATCACCATCACGACTCCCGCTCTGTACGTAATAGTCCCAGCATTGTCCCAGTATTGTGTGGTAAATAAGTAGAACTACAGCAGAAATTAACTTCATTCATGTAATGCTCAAAGAGCCTACTTAGCACACAAATATTTTGAAAACTTCCAGAAGAGTTTAACTGGTTGCCCAAGGGCCAGGTGCAGATCAGGGAATAATTCCACCCTGACCGACTCCAGAGTCTGAAGAGCCTTCACTAGACAAGATACCCCTTTGCACCTGGCCAGAAGAAGCTAGAAGCGCTCATCCAGAGACCACTTCAACCTCTGTTTAATAGAAATCTAAGACTCAGGTACAGCCTATGCAAACGAGTAAACATAAGCTGTCCCAGCCTTCTGGGGCACAAGCTGTCTCCAGCATCAAACCTATTATTTGCAAATATTAACAACCCAGCGAAGCTCTGAACAGCAAGAAATCGCAAGTGCTTAGCTACGGAGGGGAATGGGTCTCTCCTCATGACATCAGATGAAGAGTTGTTTCCTGGCCTCTGTACAAACATCTGCTGCTGACAGAAATTCTGGGGTCTCACTCCTGACCTCCCAAACGAAGCGGTATCACATACATTAAGAAAGCCCTGTAACACGAGACCTTCAGAAAGAACACTTTCCACCTGCAGAAACTGCGCAGGAAATGAAAATCTGATTGGCAGCTCTACAGAAAATATCCCAAAAGCTAATTAAAAGGCTCTTCCTGGTCCGGGCCCTAACCCTGCCACATCCCAACTGCAACACACACTTCATATTCCAGAAGGCATCTCCCACATAATGGTTTAGCAACCTACACTGTTGCCAGGAATAGAAAAGTACATCAGACTTAAGCAATTAAGATTTCTCTGCTACATAAGCTGGAGAAGAACCACACAAAGAAAATAGCGGCACAGAAAATGAACAGGATGGATTACGGGCATCAGCATTACCAGCTAAAAGAATGGCTTCTCTCTTTCATTCAGTAATATATTTGAAGGGATAAAGCTTGTGCTGACAAAGAAAAATGTAACAACGGGGACTACAAATAAATTTGCAGTTAGCATTAATTTTGTCAGAAAGAGTTCAAAACTCAAGATTCACATTTTGTAGGAAATTTTTACCTGGGTCTAGGCTTATCCTACAATTTGAGGTCAACATGAACATTTAAATTGCATTTTATTTGGAACGTGAGGACAGATGGACTTAAGGAAGGTCAGGCATGTTCATGTCAGTTTTGTATTTAAGCGTGATGTATTGGGAGGAAAAGAGAATAAAGAATAAACTGGGGCTTTTGTGCATTACTGTGTTTCGTTAAAAAACTTCCTTATATATAGCATAAAACGTACTAGAATCTAA